>NW_020954671.1:2078070-2088985 GCF_900497805.2 Vombatus ursinus | reverse complement strand
GAGGTGACAGAACCCTGGCCACAGCTGAAGAAGTGGGGCCTACTATATACCAGGGATTGTATTAAGCACTTTGCAAATATTATTTCATTTTATCCTCACTACAACTCTTCGAGGTAGGTGCTTTTATTATCCCCATTTCACAGCTGAGGAAAATGAAGCAGAGGTTAAGTGACTTGCCTAAGATCACACAGGTAGCAAGTGTCTGAGGTTAGATATGAACTTAGGTCTTCCTAACTCCAGGGACAGCTGTCTATCCACTGTGGTACCTGGCAGTATCCAGGCAGTCTGGGACTTTTCCTGAAGTTGGTAAGGCCTAGTTTTAGCAACCCCACTCAGATCCAAGCAGGGCTTTCACACACCATTCAAAATACAGGACCTGCTTTTTACTTGAGTGCAAACCCTCAACCCATTCACTAAAACTGATGACTTGAGCAAAGCAAAGACAGTGCCTTATACTAAGAAGAAATAACTTGGAATGAAAATTGCCCCAGGGGTAGATCTTGAAGAGAGTAATTTCAATCAGATTGTCAGGGAGAGATGTGCACCAGGGCAATGGGGATTTCAGATTCTTACTAGGGCAACCTCAGACCCATATCAGGCCACCTTAATGGGGACAGGTGCCAACTGGCAGCTCTGTCATCCACTGCTCAGTTCTGAGTCACAGATCCTGGATGGAGTGAGAAGGGAACCTGAGCTGGGCGTGGTGTTCGGAGGTAGGGAGGTCCTGAGAGGTATATGGAGAAAAGAGGAAGTTCAGAAAGCAGCAGGAGCAGCAGCATTGTGGTCCAGACCCTAGACCCAAAGCAAGATTCCTTGCTTTGCCTAGTCTGCAGAGCAATAACAAGGGTAGGAATCTCAAACCAAATAGGAACTTAGAGTTCTACCACTTTGAACCAACAGAGACTTTCAGCTGTCTGATAAGAGGTGGAATCCAGCAGCAATCTACTCTTGAACAGACCTAAACTCAGGTTAGGAACATGCAGAGCTCAGACTAGGGGGCCAGCAATTAGACATTGCCCTGTATACTACTTTGGGAACACTGAAAACTTGCAACATTCCCAGCCGGCCCCTGAGCTCCTAGAATAAATCAACACTCAATATCCCAAGAAAGGAGCAACAGGACCACCTTAGACAGTTCTTATAGAAATGTAGCAGAGCCCATCCCCAACATCAAGTCCAAAGTAAAGAAGGAGGTTGGAAGAATGGACAAACGAAAAAAGAACCTCATCATAATGACCTATTTTGATGGAAGGGATGCACAGACACAAATGAAGAAGAGAATGACTCCAAAATGTCTGTAAGCAATGCTTCAGAGAAAAACACAGGTTGGGCACAAACTCAGGTAGAATCCCTGGAAGAGAAGAAGCAAAGGTTATTGAGACACACACACATACACACACACACACACACACACACACACACACACAGAGAGAGAGAGAGAAGGTTTTTATAAATAGAATGGGAGCACCCGAGGAAAAAATTGGAAAAGAAATTGGTGATATGGAAGAAAAAATTGGAAAGAGAACTAATAGGTTAGCATAAGAGGTTCAAAACCTTGCCCAAGCAACAAATATTCGGAAAATTAAAATGAAGCCAATGACTCCATGGGGCAACAAGAGACATTAAAACAAAATCAAAAGGCTGAAAAAATAGAAGAAAATGGAAGAAAATGTAATCTCATAGCAAGAGCAACTGACTTGGAAAACAGATCAAGGAGAATAAATTTAAGACTCATTGGACAATCTGAATGCCATGACAAAAATAAACATATGAAAATAAAAAGCCTAGATATCCAAAAAACTGCTCAAATTTCAGAACCAGAGGGAAAAGGAAAAATAGATTAGTGATTAAGTTCCTAAAAGAAAATTTCCCAGCACATCATAGTCAAAATCCAGAGCTTCCAGGGCAAAGAAAAAATACTTCAAGCAGCCAGAAAGAATGATTCAAGTACTGTGGAGCTATGGTCAGGATCATACATGATTTAGCAACCACAGCTATGAAGGAGCAGAGAACTTGGAATATGATATTTCTAGAAGGAAAAGAGTATGGACTTAACAGTTAAGAATAACCCAGCAAAACTGAGGGGAAAAAAATGGATCTTTAACGAAAAAGAAGACTTCCAAGCATTCCTGATCAGAGCTACATAGAAACTTTGAAGTTCAGTCATAGGAGTGAAAAGAAACATAAAAAGGTAATCATTAATGAATATTGAAAAATGCCTAAGCAAGGATCAACTGCTTTCATTCAAATATGGAAAGATTATATGTGTATCTCCTCTGAACCATATTATCATCATGAAGGGTTCATAGAGGGAATCTAATTAGACAAGGCCTGGGAGTAGTTTTGCTATGTCTTGATGTATAATTTTAAGAAAAGGAAAGAATATACTGGAGTGGGAAGAGGGAAAGGAAGTTTAGTGAAAATTGCATAAATGGGGTACACAAGTAGACACCTTTAAAAAAAAAGGAGGAGGGAGTGGAAGGAGTGGCCAACCCTTGAACCTCTTTTTCATCTGAACTGGTCAAAAGAAGGAAGAATACACACACACACACACACACACACACACACACACATAATTATATGTCTCTCTGTGTGTATACACGTGCACATATGTACACAACATTTCACTCAACAGGGAAATGGGAAGTAAAGGGAAGAAGGGGGAGAAGGAATTAGGGGGAGGATAAATTAAGGAAGAAATTAATCCTAAGCAGAACAAACTCTAAGAATATATTTTGACTCTTTTTGAGAGGGCAGAGAATAGGAAACTAAGGGAATGCCCTTATATTGAGGAATAGATACACAGCTTATAGTAAATAAATGTGATAGACTATTACTGTGATAATGACCAACCAGCATTTCAGAGGACTAATGATGAAACATGTTACCCTACTCCTGATAGAGAAGTGAAGGACTAAGAATTCAGAATGAGACAAAAATATTTTGGGGGGGACATGCCAATGTGGAAATTTGCTTTGATTTACTATGCATGCTTGTAATGGGTTTTATTTTTCTTGTGCTCTCAGATTGTTGAGGTGGGGCAGGGGGAGTTCGGGTGGGAGAGTGAGAAGGTGGATGTTGGATGATTAAAACAAATAAAATATTTTTGAAAAACTGCTGCTTGCCCAGTATGTACTCTATTTTCTATTGAGCAAATGATGCAAGGTCATACAAAAAAGGTCCAGAGTTGCCTATTATGGGTTTGGTGATTCAAGAGGTTTCCTTCAAACAAAAATGGAATGGCACAGGAGACTACTGCTAAATGGAAATGGTACATTAAAAATCCCTCTGGTGCTAGTGCCCTTCACAAACAGGTGTTGGTTATCTGAAGATTGAAGCCTCCAATCCTGAAACCCTTCCTCTTTCACTAGCCCAGTAGGCCCCCACCTATGAAGACATGGATCCTTTGGAATGCCATTTTGCTGGTTTACTGACGGTTCCATCTGTTATGAGATCGTTATATAAAATTAGACTTCACTAGCCACTAATATGGCAACAAGAGATACCCTAGGGAATGGGGGCCCTGGCAAGTCTTCTCAGTCGGATGAGTTCCAGGCCTCATGGTTGGCATGTGAGAGCCTGGAGTGAGGGGGCAGAGAAGATCTTCATCTACACTGATTTCTGAGCAGTGGAAATGTTTTTGGTCAAGTGGTCAAGGATCTGCAGAGCACAGGACTAGGTAATCAAAGGTCCTCACCTTTGGGGTCAGGATCAATGGAAGAATTTTTCCAGTGCCTCCCACTGCATATAGTTATTTATGTAACATATCAGCACCTGTCAGAGATAGCATATGCTAAACAACCAACTTGGAGCTATTATAAGAACAGCAGAGGTTGGGGAGTGGGTCCTTTGCCAATATGGGCATAGAAGTTGTGAAGCATTGTTGTGCTGGACACAGGACTAAATGATTCGCCTTTGCAGGCCACTATTCTTGCCAACCTGTAATGGTATGAGTTGGGGCACATGTCTAACCCAAGTGGCTCTCAATCTGTCCCCAACTGGCAAAATGGCATTTTCCTATTTCAAGGCAAAAGATTTGCCCCTACTGATCAATAACTGCATGATCATGCACCTGACTTCTCATGTCATGTGTTTAGCCTCATAGAAGCAAATCCAGTGCCACCATAGGAATGAGAAGGGCTCTCCAGTCCAATGAATTCTGAGATCAAGGCTCCAGGAAAATTTACCTGATAAGACTGGATTGGTTTTTGGAAATGGTTCTGGTGAACCCTCTCTATCTTTTCCTTAGTCTTTCCCCAGCACAGTCACCTTGCATCAAAGTTCATCCCGCCTTAGAAAGTACTATGTACCCTGGAGAAATTGCTTATGTCCCCTTCAGCCTTAGATCGTCAGCATAGGTTGGGGAGAGCAACACCAACTGGGGGTTGCTACATTTGCCTCAGTTTTCTCATCTCTCAAATGGTACTTGCATTACCTACATTACATGGTTGTGAGGAACAAACTAGGAAAATGCTTTTTAAATCTTAAATTACTACATAAACATCAACTATTATTATTTTCATTATTGCTTCATTGATACTTGCATCTGAACTACTTGAGAGAGCTGATATTTTTAAGTTTTTAGTTTTATATTCTGTCAGATAATTGGGGTATAGGGAGGCTAAAGGTATAGATTATTCTGCATGAAATATGAAAGTTGTATAAAACCTAACCAAAGGATGAACAGCTTATGTTGTGCTTCACTATCTTTAATCTTGGAACTCTATGGGAAAGGTTTGCAAACAAGACTTTCTTGTGGGTATAGCTTTCTCATTTACATTTTGAATCTTCTCTTTGAGATTTGAGAAGGTAACAATCAAAGGCTCCAAACAATATTGATCAGCTCTCTTCCTCTGGTGGCATAATGTCTGGAAATATCCATTTCTATGCATAGATTCCTCTTTGTACATCTCTAGACTGCAATTAAATAGGAATTTTTGCATGGGGGTGGGGAGGGGAGTCAGAATTCATTTGGGTTGAGAGGGTAGTGGTTGCAGAAAAGCCATTTGTAGGTGAAGTCGGTAACCATCACCTGAAAGAGGAGACAAGATGGAGATAAAACCTAGAAGGCAGGTCCCAAGAGAAAGGTATTACAAAGATGGGACCATAGGAATGATGGAAGTAGGATTGGGGAAAGCCTGGAAAGAAAGTTCCAGGAAATTAGAGGATAGTAATGGGCAGCCAGAGAACAGCTTCTAGGAGGAAACTCGTGTCCCATTCCCCCTCCACCCTTGATCTCAGCATCCTGGGGATAAATATCCAGTTGCCTTATCCTGCCCAATCTATTGTTCCTCAGAGGGGGCATAAGATATCAATACTAATCTTAGTTTCATTATTCTTATCTCTACCAATTCCCTAACTCCTTAAGAAATAGAGGTGCAGTCTACCATATACTTAGGCATAATATCTGTCCTATGTCCAATGCAAGAATGTGATCTTCCTCACTTTTGGTTAGTCAGTTATTTTAATTCAAGCTTGCTCATTCCAGCAAAAACCTCAGAGATATAATTATTACTTAAAATAATTGATTGCTTACAAATCAACTGTTACCATAAAAAATCCCAGTGTTCAAGGGTTAAAGTGTAATATAGAATAATTATTCTTTAGTTTGAATAATAGATACCTCAGAATAGGTATATAGCAGTTTTCCATATTTGCACATTCATATAGCCAATATCCTAGTTCAAGACTTTAAAACCCCTTGTCTAGATTATTGCAATGAATAATTGCTCAGTCTCCTAACTGATCAGTCTGCTTTCATTCCCTTTCATTTCCAGTCCACTTACCACATAGCTGCCAAAATAATATTTCTAATACACATATTGTCACCCTGTTGGCTTCCTGTTGCTTCTAAGCAGTACTGCTCTTCACAATCTGGGCCTTGCATCCCTTTTAGTCAATCAATCCACAAATATTGATTAAATGATTATTATATGCCAAGCACAGCAGTAGATTCTGGAGGTACTTATATAATGACTGAAACAATTTCTACTCACAGGGATTTTATATTCTAATTGAGGATACACTAAAGACATATACAAGTTTATATAGAATAAATATGAAGAGAGTAAATACAAAGAAAATACAAGATAGTTTGCAAGGAAAGGCACTAGTAGTTGGGGAATCAGGAAAGACTTCACATAGACTTTTTGAGCTGTATCTTAAGGGAAGAGAGGTATTCTATCAGGCAGAGTGAGGAGGGAGTACATTCCGAACCTCAGGATTGGTATGTGGTCCAGGCAGGAGGACAGCTAGTCTAAAGACAAAGAGATAAAAAAAAATACCACCAAAATATCCTGTATGAATAACAAATAGAAGGCCAATTGGACTGCACCAAAGAGTACAAGAGGAGGAGTAATGTAGGAAGCCAGAAAGAAGTTGGAGCCAGAATGTGGAGGGCTTTAAAAGTTAAATAGAGGAATTTATATTTGATTCTAAAAGCAATAGGAAGCCACTGGTGGTTATTGAATAGCTGAATGACATTGTCTGGTCTTAAGAGAAATTATTTTGGTAGGCTTATGGAGGTCAGACTGAAGTGGGGAGAGACTTGAGGCAAGGAAACCAATTGAGAAGCTGTTGTAATAATCTAGGTGAGTAGTGATATATGTGCCTGAAATAAGGTGATTGTTGTGCAAGCAGAGAGAAGGGGTTGGATGTGAGAGATGTTCTTGAGGTAGAAATGGCAAAATGTGATAATTGACTGGATATGTGGATTAAGAATGAGGAATTGAAGATAATGCCATGGTTACAAACTTGGAACAGTTGCCAAATAGTAGTACTTTCAACAGAAATAAAGACATTTGAAAGAGGCATGTAGTGGGGAGGAAAGATAATGAGTTCTGTTTTGGATATGTTGAGTTGGAGATGAATCTGGCATATCCAGTTTGAAATATTTAGTAGAGGGCAGCCAGGTGGTGCAGTGGATAGAACACTGGTCCTAGAGTCAGTAGGATCTGAGTTTAAATCTAGCCTTAGACACTTACTAGCTGTGTGACTCTGAGCAAGTCATATCACCCTGATTGCCTTCAAAAAAAAAATCTAATAGACAACTGGTGATACTGATGATCAAGGGGAAGTCTGGGGCTAGGAGTTATCAACGTAGAGTCCTATGGAGTTGATGAGGTAAAAGAGAGACAGAGAGATATAGAGAGGGAGAGAGAAAGAGAGGGGGAGGAAGGAGAGAGACTAGAAAGAGAAATAGGGAAGAAGGGAGGGAGGAAAGTAGAGAGACACAGAGAGAGAGAGAGAGAGAGAGAGAGAGAGAGAGAGGGAGAAGAGGGAATCTAGGACAGAGCCTCATGGAATACCCAAATTTATTTCATAGTAAGTATTCTTTTTCATACTTTTTGTTTCCCACTTCCTCAACTGGAACATAAATTCTAGCCATACTGGCTTATTGCCTGTTCCTTGAACTCAATATAATAAGCATTTGAGTCCTAACTAACATTATGAGATTTTTTTAGTTCAGAGAAACCCATCCTCCCACCCCCAACTCTGAGAGAGATTTAAACAATCACAATCTTTTGACTTTTAAACTTGAGTCACTCCTGGGAGTTTTAAAAAGAGGTAAACAGAATCTGTAAGGGGAAGACAACACAACATATGGAGCAGAGCAGATACAGATAACAGAATAGAACACTATGGATTCCCTACAGGCATCTTGCAGATGTTGCTCTGGAACTATGTACTAGAGTTCCAGTCAAAGCCTCCATTTCATGGAGAAAAGAACTTGGGCAGATGTGAAAGGGTCCAACTGCCCCTTAAAATTTTTTTTTCATTCCCTCAAATTGCCCTTCTCATGCCTGTTTCAGGAAGCCTATATATTCTTCTAGTTCTTTATCTAAAGTTGTATTTTACCTTGATTTTCAGTTCATATAAAAATCTATGGTTAATTATAAGTGCTTGTGCTGTAAGAACTTATATGCATACATGCACAAAAATATATACACATAACACATTCTTACATATATAGATATATGTGTATTTACAAATACAAGTATAACAAATACATATATATTTGTTATACAAATGTATGTGCACCCACATGTGTGTACATAGTCAGTAAAAGAGGAAACCATTAACTAACTTACCTAAATTCACATAATTATTTTTTAAAAAAGGTCAGGGGACCTTGTCCTAATGGTCAGATTTCAATTCTGATCTGAGAGATTAAAGCTATATGCAATTTTTATTGATAATCTGCATTTTAAAAAAAAGTTCCCCAAAGTAGAAAAAGCAATCACATGGATACCAGGGTCACTTTTACTCCAGTAGACTAAAATGAGTTTGTTGCAGCAGAATGTGGCTGCCCAGGATTCTTAAGCAGTTCAGCCTCTGAGGCAGAGAGAAGAAACTTGTATTTGGGAAGGGTTCTGGGCCCAACCAGACTTTATCCTCCACAGAGACACCTAGTGGTTGCATTAGCCTTCCATTTCTTCTCTGTGATTTTATACCACAAAATTCCCTTTATTGACTATTTACAAATCCTGCCAAAAAAAATGAAATGAAGTTAGTCTGGCATGACCTATTCTTGATGATGCCTTCTGGTTCTTCGTAACTCCTGCTTCCCTTTCTAAAAGTTCATAAACCATGCCTTAATGATGCATTCTAGAATTTCCCCAGAAATTAGAAGTCAATCTTGTTGGTATTTAGCTTGCAGATTAGAGTCTCTTCCCTTTTTTGAAAAACAGGGCAACCTTTTCCATTCTCCAATCTTGTGGTAGCTGTAATAGCTACCAGTTAACTCTAGTCTTGTTAGCTGTAATGTTCAAATATCGCTCACACTGGCTCAGTGATCACATCAGCTAGATTTTTCAGGATGCAAAGACTATAGTTCATCTCTGGCAAGTGACTTGAATTTGTCAAAGGTAGTGAAATGTTCTCTTGCTAGCCCCTTACTTATCTTGGATATTAACCCTCTTTTAATAATTTTTGTTTCGTTCAAAGTCAGGTCTTCTGTCTTCCAAACAGGCCAGAAATAAGGGTGGGGAACTTGCAGCCTGGAGGCCATATGTAACCTTCTAGGTCCTTGGGTGTAGCTTTTTGACTAAGTTCAAGTTTTGCAAAACAAATCCTTTTATGAAGGGGATTTGTTCTCTGGAATTTGGATTCGGTCAAAGCATAGGACTTGGGGACCTAGAGGGCCACATGTGGCCTCAAGGCAGCAGGTTTCCCACCCCTGGGCCAAAAGCACTGCTTTAGTACTTCATCCCTTTTGTACCTTCTAAATCAAGGTGGTTTTTTTAAAAAAAAATTTATTTTAGACTTAAATACTAAAACTTAAATACACAATAGAGAAAAGAAAAAGAAACATTATAAACTTAAATACAGAATAAGAAAAGGGGGGGGAAGCATGTCATGTGTGCAGGAGAATGTAAGAGAGGATTCAAAATATATAGCAATAAATTTCCATTTCAAGAAAGCCTATATAATAAATACATGTTGTGTTTACAGCTGTCCATCTTTTCTTTGCTTCCTTGTAAGTTTTCTTTTGTTCTCTGCTGTTCACTTTTTACTTTGCTCTTTTTCCCTCAGTCTTCCCAGCCCCACCCCTCAAGAAGGCTACACTAAAGCACGGATATATTTATATATAGATAAATACATACACATATACATATATGCACATATATATTTATATATCTACACACACATACATACATATAAAGACATATACTTTTCCCTAATAAATTCTACCCCTGATCTTTGTTTTTATGTTTGTGTATATCTCTTTTTTCCTATCCCTCTTGACTCCTCGACTTTACTTCTACCCCCAACCTAGCCCTCCTATTACTTAACCTACACACCTCCCCCCCAGGATCCCTCCCTTATCCTCCCATTCCCATGAATCTAAACACCCTTCTATATCCCCCTTAACCTATTCCCTCACCCTTCCCTCTAGACATCCCTCCCTTATCCTCTCCCCCCCTCCCTAATCCCTTAGCATTTTATTTCTTTCTGAATTTAGAAGACTTTTATACTCTTCTAGATATGTATGTATTGTTCTCTCTTGAACCCATTCCAGATGAAAGTAAGTTTCCAGAACTAACAGCCCTCTTCCCCCATCTAATTCCTCTGTGTCGGCCTTACTCTTGCACCTCATTTGTATAAGGTAATTACTCTTTTTAGCTGTTCCTAAATGGTTTTACTTTTTAAAGTCATATCATACTCAGTTCTATCTCAGTCTTTCTTATCAACTACTCAATTGCTAATAACAATCTTAGACATGCGTTTTATATTTTATATACATAAAAGATAAACAGTCTGTCTTTATTGAATCCCTTGTAATTAGTCTTTGGTATGTACCTTATATTTCTCTTGGCTCTTGTATATCAAATCTTCTATTAAGTTTAGGTTTTTTTAAACCAAATCCTGAAAGTCTGACATTTCATTAAATACCCATTTATTTTTCATTCAGGATTATGCTTAACTTTGCTGGGTGTATTTTTGGCTGGAACTCCAGTTCTTTTGTTCTTTGATATATAGTGTTCCAAGACCTGTGGTGTTTTAGTGTTGCCATTGCTAGGTCTCATGTGATTCTAATTGTGGCACCACCATATTTAAATTGTTATTTTCTTGTTGCTTGTAATATTTTATCCTTGAGCTGGGGGTTTCAGAATTTGACTATAATATTCCTATGGGTTTTCTTCATAGGATCTCTTTCAGGTGGTGATGATGAAGTCTAGAGGTTAGGGGTCCTGGAATCCCAAAATCACTACACGTGGTTCCTGCCTGAGAGAATTCAACCCAAGCCTTCTTTCAGCCAAAAACACGGTTTATTGAAGATTCGCCATTATTAGCTAGAATCTTAAGGAATCTGAGCATCTGTTTCTTGGCTAGATTGTGAAAATCTACGCAGTGGCTAGATTATTAGAATCCCAGCTGTGGCTAGATTTTAGGAATCTGAGCAGTGGCTAGA
>NW_020954671.1:1918264-2078060 GCF_900497805.2 Vombatus ursinus | reverse complement strand
AGAATCCCAGCTGTGGCTAGATTTTAGGAATCTGAGCAGTGGCTAGATTATAAGAATCTAAGCATTTTAATGGAGACAAGGTGGACCTTATATACAGAAAGACTGTGGGAGGGACCTAGGGGTGGCCAGTAAACTGAGGTGAACAGAACCCTGGTCTTCTCTATTCCCATAGTAACTCACTATGGTTGGATCCTTTCTCCTTTGCCTGTGCATTTTTTTTTAAATTTGTAGTAGTTTAATTTTTGTAATCACCTCTAATTCTAGGGTATGGGGGATGGTGCTTCTGCCCTCAAATCCTCCTTCAGTTCTCCCCTCTGGCCTGGAACTAAAACTAAGACATCCAGCCTCCTGTAAGTGCCCACAGCCAGTGGCATCCCTGCCCTACTGCTTCTGCACTCACCAGCATGTGCTGGCTGCATCTCTGCAGTCTGGGAACCCAGCTAACCCCAGGACTTGTTGATTGTTGCTCAAGCAGACCTTGCCTGGAGGTGTTGTTTATTCTTGACAGGGACCAAACCTCATCCTGGGATTTTTCTTCAGATCTGCTCTAATTGTCCTAGGAGGACCCCCATTCTTCCCCTAATCTTATTTATTTTTTACCCCCTCTCTGTTTGCCTTGAGGTGCTATTTTATCTCCTTTGGGAGGGAAACTCTTGAGAGCTTGGAATTTTCTGACCTACTCTGCTGTATTCCCAGAATCCTCTCTCAAGGTGGTTTTTAAAAATAATAATTTTATTCCAGGTTTTCTGTTTTCACATTCTGAAAGTCAACAAGTCCCTTCCCCCCACCCCCATCTATATGTAAATTTCTAATTCTAGGTCAGCACAAAGAATTCTCTACAAAGAATGAAGTGACAAATTGTCATATCCATAAATAAAGTGAAATGCCTTTCTTAATTGCTTTTATAGAATTATTTCCTATCATAATGTACATCACCTTCTCTGACCTTAGGGTTCTATCAAAAGTTAACAAACTAATCTGGAACAATTGACTAAAAAAAAAAACACCTCTTTACCAGTTATTTGTCATATAGGGTCATGTATTTAGAGCTGAAGGGACCTCTGAGGTCATCTAAACTAATCCTCTCAATTTTATAGATGAGAAAACTGAAGTTCAGATAAGTTAGGTGACTTGCCAATGGTCACACACAGGCAATACATTCAATATCTTAGGAGGTGGGACATAGGTCTTCTGATTCCACATACATACATACAACTGAATCATGTTGTTTGCTTGGGTGAATGATTCACTTTTCACAGTTCTGTTGTCACTATTGCCTTACAAAAATCTCTTTAGCTTTATTTCCTAACAGTTCAAATCAAAAGCATTTATTAAGCATCTGTGGTTTATAAGCTTTGGGTTAGATGCAAGGCCCTGGTAGATACAAAGGCAACCTTCCCCCCTCCCCCCAAAAAAAACACTCTATTAGTGGACTTGGTGAAGTGCTTGGTGAATGGAATTAGAGGAAGAATCCGTGCCCTCAAAAAGCCCACATTATGCTGGGGATAATGTTAGATAAGCAAAATAAGGCTATTTGGTGAGGGTGAAAGTTCTATCAACTGGGAATGGGAAAGAAAATTAAGAAAAACTTCTTTTAGCAGGTCACACCTGTGTTGAGAGAAACCAGAGATTCTAAAAAATGTAAGTAAGAAGGCCTGGCATTCCAGACATGGGGAGAATCTACATAAAATAAAAGTTCTCAACTAGATCTTTAATGGTCATATTTCAGGGGAATCCATGGATAGATTTCAAGGGAGTCAAGAACTTGGATTGGAAAAAAATGCATCTTTATTTTGGTTTCTTTTGTAATCCTATGTATTTTAATTTATTTTATGCATTTCAAAACATTATTTAGAGAAGGGGTCCATCTGCATCACCAAATTGTTCCATGACACAAAAAGGAATAAGAACCCTCAAGCTTTCATCAATATGCAAAATTATCATTTGAGAATCATTTAGTCAGCCAGCCTTAAGTACTTTTGAGGAAAATGTATTTATTAAGGTGATACAGTAAGGACAGCTAGGTGGCAGCTAATTGGCTCAGTGGATAGAATGCAGGCCTTGGAGTCAAGAGGACCTAAGTTCAAATTTGGCCTCAGATACTTACTAGCTGTGTGACCCTGTGCAAGTCACTTAATCCTGTTTGCCTCAGTTTCCTCATCTGTAAAATGAGCCAAGAAAACCCCAAATAGGGTCACGAAGAGTTTGGACACAACTAATCAACTAAAAAAAGCCTACAGCAGTAAGGACAATTGATACAAAACACCTATCCAAAAGTCTACGGTACAGTCCTCCCACAAGTACATGCAGAATCCAGGGGTAATTAGGTTAAAACATAGAAAGCATATATGGCAAAAGGGTAAAGTTCCTGGTTGCTGTAAATTTGTGAGGAGTTCAAGAAGTTCCCTTAAGCATGGTGAATCTGTGCCCAGTTTGTCCTTTGCTCCCAATGCAGACACTACTGTCAGTTGATCTAGGGTTACTACTAGGATGCCAATGGGAGGATAGAAAGTCCAACACCATTCAACCATCTGCCAAATTCATAAAGTCCTCCTCAGTCAAAAGTTAGGGGTGGGGGAGAATGATACTTGGCTGAGGCCAAAGCTGAGGCCTTTGCATTCTCCCCTACCATTTCCTCCCCACTCTCCAGTCAGATACTTCTCAGGGATTTTATTGGAACACTTTCTCTCCTGGCTAACCACTTGCTGAAAATCTCTGATTTCAGCTAACTCAATGTTTTTATAGGACCCAGGGGGTATGATGAAATCCTTATCCACTGGGAATAGACTTTCTGTTTGGTATCATTTCACTTCAGCAAATGGCTCTCAAAGACTTTTCAAACATAGTTCAAGGCTTTTGATTGATTGAGTCACCCATACATTCATGCGAGGAAATCTTAGCCGAGCTAAGAGGCTTTATGGAGAACATTTGGGTAAAGTTCAAAATGTAGTAATATAGTCAGTATTGTTACTGGGTATACCATACCAGGGCTTCTTAAACTTTTTTCACTCAAGACCCCTTTTTGCTTTTCAGCAACATTTGTTGGTGTTATGTGGCCCAAGGGCATGCACAGTGTCAAGTGCATATGCTTTGTGTTCAGAACCAAGACTTCAGTGAAGTTGTCTGATGCAGCTTGAGCAAGAGCTACCAGAAACACCTCGGATTCATTATGTTTGATTTTTAATTAATTTTTGGTCATTGCATATTCAGAAACCTTTTACTGTGACCAAACGGGGTCACGACCCACAGTTTAAGAAGTGCTGCATAGACTGCTTGGACAGAAAGACGAAATAGATGAGGACTTTAGGAAACAATTCATAAATCTCATGCATACATATAGCAGAGCTCACTTATTTACTGGTATGTTTTCTCTCTCCCCAAAGTAAAACAGTTAATAATTTCTTGTCTTGCCTAATCATTTCATTCTTCAAAATCTTGAAGAACTTGGGAACTGCTATTTTAGATCTGATTCTTTATAAAAATCTAATTCTAACAAGGTGGAATTAATTGCTGATGCAGAAATTAAGGAAACATTATGTGGAACTGACTCCCGTACCTTAGGATTTGTAAAAGAGAAAACCAGAGCATGCTGACATACACCACATATTTGGTGAGAAAAGATTTCAAAGGCTTATAAAGAAATAATAGGTAGGTTCTCATAAACTAAAATTCTGTAAGAGTAGTTCATCAAGGTGGGATGAGAAGCCCTCAAAAATGAAATTCTGATGACATAAAAAGAGAGAGTCCCAGTCATAAAGAGTCATAAAGAAAAAGAAGAGTTGTCAAAAAAAAGTTGCATAATGAATTCAACAAATATAGATTTTAAAAAGACATCTACAGAAAAAGAAGCAAAGGCAGGTAACAGGATAAATACAAGAGTGTGACAGGGTCCTATTGTAGTATTGTCAAGAGTGCAAAAAATTCAGAATGAGCTGAGGTTGTTGAGGAAAACCAAAGAAAATGAAAAAGCTTTGGTTCTTTTAAAAATATATACATGTTAGGAAAAAGATGAAAATTATAGAAGGAATGGAGTGAATGGTTAGATGATAAGAAGTGATGAGAAGACAGAGATGCTTGACTTATTGTGCTTCTGTTTTCTCTGCAAGGTAAAATTATCTATAACACAAAAACAGAAAAATGGCAAAAAGATATTGATAACTAATGTAAGTCAGGAGAGTTTCAGCATCTTGCTATCCCTTTTGATAACAGGTTAGGTCCTCAGTATGGAAGAAAACAATCTATACTCTGTGTTTTAGACAAAATCTGTCAAAGGCAACTTATTAATACATCCAGCATTTCTACTTAGAGAGAGGTTTGGATTGGCAAAGTTCCTTCATCTGATTGGAATATCTTGTCTGACCCAAGCAACTTCCAACCTACATTTGACAGTAATTTTGAAACAAAAAATGAAATTTTACAACAAAGCAAAATAAAGATGCATAATATAGGATTTTTTATTTACTAAATAGAACAATGATTTATTAATTCTGGCTCACTCTTGGAGTAAATTTCTTCCACATTTGTCTTTAACTGCTTTTTCTAAGTTCAAGATGGTCACAAATGAGCAGTTACCTATCTTAAGACAAACCATATGATCTGGTCTCTAGGGAATTAAGACCATTCCTTGAAACTGTCTTCTATTTAAGGGTGACTGATTAGGTCTTTGATTCAAGAGAAAGCAAGGACTTGAAACTAGGCCACTAATATTATTTCTTAATATTTTATGACCCAACTGAGACTTGAAGCTTCTACACCAGGCTAGATGAACTTATATTCATTTTCAGGCACTCTGGTGAATGTAATTGCTGAGCCATAATCAGTTATCTTTGAAATGTCATGAAGAATGGTAAAGGTACCACAGAATTAGAATAGGGAAAGTATTGTCCTGATTTTAGAAACATTTGATTTCATTCTTGGCAAAATTCTAGGATATGTTATTAAGATGGTTAGTATATATCTAGAAAAGGAAGCAGTGTTCACAGTTATTATATTAACCAGTATGACAAACTCACCTCATTTCTTTCTATTTTTTTTTGTCAGGGTTACTAGATTGAAAATCAAAGGAATACTGAAGATAAATTCTACCCGCATCATATTCTAACAAAGCATTTGACAAAGTCTCATGTTGTTCTTGTGGAAAAGATGGCTAAATGTAAGCTACGCATTGGCATAATCAGGGGCATCTGGAACTGCATGAATGCTTGCCCTCAAGAGTAATTGTTAGAGGTACATTTTCAAGTTGGAAGTTAGATTATAGGGGAGTGGTCCAGGAATTTATGCATGCTTGTCCCCATCTGTTTCATACTTTTATCAATGATTTGAACAAAGACTATATAATATATGTCATGCTCCTCAAGTTTGTGGGATAAAATATTTAACAAATTGAGAGACTGAAGATGAAAAAAGATCTGGGATAAATCTAGTATGATGAAATCTCATATGGATGAATGTAAAATTCTTACATTTGGATTAAAACAAATCAACTTCACCAGTAGGGAATCACAGTTAGGGAGCAGTTTGTCCAAAAACAAAACAATCTGAGGGAATTTTAGTGGGCTATAGGCTCAGTGTGAATCAGCACTTTTATACAGCAGCCAAAAGAACAAACATGATTTTAAGTTGTATAAAGAAAAGTACAATGTCCAAGCATGTTGTACTCAGTCTTGGTCATAGTATTCTGCTTTGTTTTTTGCCATATTCTGGGAAGCACATTGATAAGTCATAGAACGTGCAGAGGAGGGCAACTAGGATGGTGAAGGGCTTTCACATTCATTCCATTAAAGAGTCAGATGAAGGGATGGTCATGTTTAGCCTAGAAAGGAGAAAACTTAGAGATGATATGACAGCTATCTTGAAGTAGGGAACCAATAGAACAGTTAGATTTGCTTTCTTTGGCCTCAGAGGGAAGAACTAGGAGCAATGCAACTAGTTACAAAGAAACAAATTTAAGCTTACATTTCAGAAATAGAATGGAAAATTGTTGAATATATTTGAACTTGGCATTGAGACTTGTGGGAAGGAAAAGCTGGAAGAAATTCCATCTTAATGGAAGCAGTACGTTGGAGTGTTGGAAGGGAGGCACCTCCTGGTAAGGCACCTCTCTACCCTATACCCCCTATGTACTGGAACTCTTGTGGGCTGCTATTACAGGACAATGATCATAAGAATTTATGGGAGGGAGATTAATGACAACTGACTGGTGAGGTTTGACATTCAAGGCTTGCTTGGTGCTGTGCTTCTTCCTGTCTTTTAAGGTGATTAGCTCAAAGCCCCCTAATTCCTAGCTCAACTGTGGCATTCTCACAACCAGCCTCACCTTCCTTCTTAGTTAGGAGTAGAAGAAATAGAGTTCTGTCCCTCCTTGATGCTAGCCAAAAGCAGCCAGTGTATATTTACATTGTTTACTAACTGATCATATCCCTCTGCATTCTTATGCATGTCCTTATGTCTGATAAATGCAAATGCAAAATCTAGAGGCTGCCTATATCCTGGTGTAATGTAGGTAGAGGTCTGGCACATGCCCAGAACACCAGAGATAGTATCAGCTTAGACAGCATCTCTAGAAGATCTAGGAGACTGTTTCCAGGAGAATCATGATGCTGTATGAGGGAGGTACGTGAGTAGAGAGAGTCCCTGTAGTCAGCTAGCTGGCACAGTGGTTAGAGCACTGGGCCTGGAGTTAAGATGACCTGAGTTCAAATGTGGCCTCAGACACTTACAGACTGGGTGACCATGGGCAAGCCACTTGACCTCTGTTTGCCTCAGTTTCTTCAGCTATCAAATGAGGATAAATACTACAACCCAGCTTCCAGGGTCATTGTGAGGATCAAATGAGATAATATATGTAAAGTGCTTAGCACAAGGCTTGGCACAGAGTAGGTATGCTATATAAATGCTAGTTATTATTATTGTTATTATCTGAACACATGTTGAAGAAGAGTTTTTGTGATTGACTGTGGCATCATTCCAAAAGGCTTTCCAGCATCAGTCAGAGTTCTTTGGCCTCAGTACTCCTGGGAGAACTCACTACTCCTGGGAGCAGTGAGGGGAATGGAACCTATCACCTTTTGAATTTAAAATGTCCAGAGAACTCTCAGGGAGCTTGGGGGTTTAGCCAGTGCAGCAATGATGCCCCAAGGCATGAGGAGGATAAAGCCTCCTTTAGCATCCATTCATTTCAGTCTAGGTTTCACAGGCAGCACTGCTTTTGGGAAGTGAAACTTCAGGAACCCAACCCGCCCTATCTGGACATGAACCTGTTGGGACCAATTCCGAAATGAGCTATTTCTGGGCTGATCTACACCCTCTCCCCAGACTAAGGCAGTATAGATGGGGGTTATAACCTCAAGACACTGAAGAAAAATATTTTTATATTTGTTCTTGCTATATGTTTGAAGTAAATACTCCTTTGTAAAAACTACCCCATTTTAATTGGTTTAATAGAACTGGGCTGCTAGTCACTGAATGAAGGGAACAAGGTTGGTGGAGGGCTAAAGCCAATGGAAATGGAGAGACCCATGAACCCATTTTGGTACCCTAGAACACTGAGTTGGCAGAGTTAGTCTGCCTGGAGCTAAGAGAATGGAACCAGAGCTTACATTATGCTTTAGATTAAATAAAACATTTATTAATCAATAACTATGTCCTAGGCATCATTCTAGAAATACAAATACTGTACAAGCAAAAAAGAAAGTCTTTGCCTCAAGGAGGTTGCATTCAAATGTGTGAAGACAATATACAAAAGGGGATTGAAAAGCTGGGGTGAGTGGGAAGATTGTTGAACAGGGGCAAGGTAAAAAAGTCTGAAGATTCAGGAGCTGAGCAGGCTTCGAAGTGGGCATGCCTGGTGTGATATCAAATAGAGGTTCTGGGAAGGAACTCTTCAACTAATCAGAGGAAGATGCCATGTAGATGAAGGCATATCCAGCAAGAGAAGGGGGCTATGGTGGAAATGGAAAAGTCTGGACAGTGAGGAGCTCAGTCAGGTTACAAGTGAGCATGGTTGGCATGGATACTTCCTCAAATAGAGGTTTTGGGGAGCAGCCCATGGAATACTTATCTATGTGATTAGTGTTGATGTGGTTAGAGCTTTGGGAAGAGGTTTCACCCTTTTAAAGAAAAAGGAGACATCTTTCAGTGTGAGGTTGAGTGGCTCGAGATATACTACCCTTCAGAGGATCTCAACAAAATAAGCCCTACTTACATGTGGCCAAGCTGTTGTCTCTTATATAGGTCTTCAGACAAAAAGTAGCCGTCCAGTTTAGGGATATGTTGTACAGAGGAGTCTTGTTTTGGTATGAATTGAAAGAGATAGCCTTTCAGGTACCCTCCACCTCTGAGGTTCTTTGTTCTTTCATACCTTTTCACCTCTGTGGTTGCTATCTTCCACATAAGTTACTTCATGAATATAAAAATAGATTGCATCACACACACACGCACACACACACACACACACACACATTCACATGCACACAGAAACACACACACATATTTCACATATATATGTGATAGATGGCATTGCTAGATGTTTCTGTTTGGATCTTTTGCCTTCACTTTGGTCCATTATGTGGTGGACAGTATAATGAACTACAACTGAAGATCTGGATTCTCATTCTAACTTTGCACTTATTGGTAATGTGACCTCAGCAAGTCACTTAATTTCTCAGAATTTTAGTTTACTCATCTATCAAAAAAGGATGCTATCAGACCTGCCTTCCTCACAGCGTTGTTATGAGGATAATAAGGGGGAAGTACTTGTAAGATATAAAGCACAATACCAACATCAGTCATTATTAATATTTTATGAGTTTTCAAAGAGTGAAAAGGAGGAATATGCTATAAAATGATACTAAAATAAATCTTTGAACTGCATTTTGAAAATATGTGGTTTTTATAAGTATGAACCAATGTAATTCATCATATTAAGTTATGAGTCAAGGACTTAAAATTTCTGAATTTACATTATTTGAATAAATTAAAATCTCAGTACTGAACTTGAAAAATAATCATGATTTAACCAGAGAAAACACAAGAGGGCAATCTTGCACAACAATAGTGTGTTTGCAGAAACAAACAAACAAAAAAAAAATCCCTCAATCAAATAAGCTTAATGTTCAGTAGAAAAAATAGTTGAGACATTGATAGTATTTATGTTTTGCTACACATGTTGGTAATATAATAGTTTGCAAAGAATGACTATCTAATGCTCAGTGAGAATATCAATATAAATAAATTGCATGAATTTTAGTTATTTTCTTTTATCTTAGAAAGAAATGGATTCATCTTCCATTTGTATCCCTGATGAGTTGCCTGGTTTTTCAGTGCACTAAGGTTAGGCATATCTGATACAAGAAGAAATAAATCTGACACAGAAGAGATCCCTTAAATCTTGCCTAATACTGAGTAGATATTATTTTAGAGAATTATACAGAAGGGTAAACTGGAAAGAGAAGAGTCATGGTCTAGTGGTCAGGAGACTCTTAGACCTTAATCTTTAATCTTTAACCAGACCTTCATTTCCCAGCAATTAAGTGGAACTCTGCTTTCAACTGGCTGACTATGCCCTTAAAATTGAGAGCAAAGAGAAATGGCAGATTTAGTTCAATTACAAGTACATCTTTGTACCTACAAATTTTGAAGGAAGTATTTCATAGACAAACCAAAGCCAGAAATACAGTAGATTCTGTGTTTGAGGTAACTATGTATTCATTTCCTACCTAAAAAAAAGTCTAAATTAGAAATTTCTTTTAAGATTATTAGGAATACAATGCCAAATAGTTAAGATAGAAAATAACATCAAAAATAAAATTTCTATTATTCTTTCTCTTCTAGGTCATCTATACAAATAGTGATCCACTAATTTCAGTAAATATATACTTAGAAATATCAGTTCATGCATGTCATTATGACATTGACTGTAATCTGGGCCAGTCCTATCTCAGGCTAGTCTAGTGATTTAGGTTTAAGATTAAAACAGAATGAGATCCTCACTCAGTTATAAAATGCAAAAAACTTTATTTACCATAGAATTTGAAAGGATAAAATTCTTACTTAAATTCAAATAAAAAATTATTCCCCTCCAACCTAGCAATTGATCGTGCTCTGGTGAGAAAGATGTCCCAGAATTCAGATCAAATTTCAGACAACTATTCCCTATAGATGTATGTTTCAGGCAGTAAGGATACCAAACCAATGTTGACCTCAAGAATAGCCTCTCCCCTCCACCATAAAGGAAAACCAACCCAGCCTGCATAAAACAGGGGCCACTGTTACCACAGGGGGTTACTTTATAATTTGTTTTTATAGAATCAACCCTCAAGTGGTTCTTCCCGGGTGAACAAAAAAAATAAAAAAGCTGATTTTGCAATTTAGGGCTGATCTGCAGCAGTAGTCTAAATATATTCAAATAGTCCAAGCAGTAAGAAATAAATCATAGCTGTATCCCACCTCTAATTTATTAGAATTAATCACACATTTCCATTCTTAAAAAAATTCTTAGTAAAACTATTGAATATTAAACATTTTCTTTTAAAGACGCTACTTCAGAACTACTTTTCAAAGAAATAAAGGCTATAGGTGCAATTTGTACCATTCTTACTAATCCCTAACTTTTCTTTTATTCTAATAATTAATCCTAATTTACCTTTAATTCTAATTTCATAGTCCACAGTCCCTTCTGGTGGTTTGTCCTCAACATCTGGACTAGCCTGGGGTCAAAGCACCCTAGCTTGCTATTTTTGATCTTCTCCTTAGAACTCCAATAGTTGCCATGGTGAACAAGAAGGATGACAACAATAAGAATCTTTTAGTGTCTTAGTAAATTCAGAAGAATCAGGAGGGCAAAATCAGTTAAATATAGAATTTAAAACATAAATAAAACCAAAACTCTTTTATTATCCCTTGGACAACTAAGTAAAGCAAATTGAAGTAACTCTCGGTCAGGCAGAGCCCAACTACTACAGTTCAAGTGTATCTCTCATTGGTCCCCTTGGACACTGTTATGATCCTCCTGGCTTTGATCCCTCTTCCTTTTAAGCACCCCTTATTCTGCTCACTCATTTGCATGATCTACATTCCTGGTTATTGATCTTGACTTCCCTCCACAACTTTTCTGGGTTTTATCAACATAGAAACCCTCCTACCACCTATCTTCCAACTCTCCAAATCTGGAAGGCCATCAGTCAGTGGCTTGAGACCGTTTTAGTCATTGATGGTGGTGAGCACTGGCCCCAAGGAGGGAAGGAAGGGTATACTCTTGCAGGCCATTTTCCATTTGTCCTAGGCATGTGAGGTTCACATATGTTAATAAGTAATACTTTTAAAGCACTTTCTTCACAATAATCCTTTAAGACAGGTATTTTTGCCCCAGAAAACTGAGGTTCAGAGATGTTAGATGACTGAATCAGTCATATAGCTAACAATTTTCAGGGCTGGGATTAGAAATAAAATTGTTGTTGATGATGATGATGATGATACCAGCAATCTCTCTGTGGTATCATATTTCTCCCTGCTTAGCTGTAAAAGTTTATTATGAAAAAAGTTGTTTATTTTTGCATTTTCTTTTCACACAGAGCTCAAGCACCCTAGTGTAAGAGAAAAGATATTGCATTTAAAGTGTAAAGGCTTTTAAATTCAAGCTCTGGCTCAGCCACTTCCTCACTATGTGATCATGGCAAACCACCTAATCTTTCTAGTCTAAACTTCCTTATCTATAAAAAGAGATTTATTTACTTATTTTACCTATATTAGGGGTTGTTGTGAGGATCAAACAAGGTATATGGGAAAGTGCTTTGTAATGATAAAGCAATGATAATAATAATAATAATAGCTAGTATCTATATAGCACCTACTATGTGCCAGGTACTGTGCTAAACTCTTTGCAAATATTATCCCATTTGATTCTCACGACAACCCTGAGAGGTAGGTGCTAATATTATTCCCATTTTATAGTTGAGGAAATTGAGGTAAACAGAGGTTAAGTGACTTGCCCCAAGTCATACCCCTAGTAAGTATTTGAGACCAGATTTAAACTCAGTTCTTTCTGACACCAGGTCCAGTGCCTTCAATAATAAAAATAATAGCATTTATGTAGTACTTACTATGTGCCAGGTACTGTGCTAAGCATTTTATATATAGTAACTCCTTTGATCCTCACAACAACCCTGGGAGGTAGGTCCTGTTATTATTCCCATTTTACAGAGGAGAAAACAGGTAGGTAGAGGCTAAATGACTTGCCCAAGATTACACAGCTAATAAGTGTCTGAGGCAACATTTGAACTTGGGTCTTCCTTCCTGACTCTAGGCTCAGTGTTTTTATAAACAATATACTGTTTCTCTGCATAAAGGAATAGCTGTATGATTTCTTTGAGAGTAAACCTTCCCCTCACCTTATCTCTTTCAACAACAGGCAGTAAAAGTCCACTTTATTGTATTTCATTTTTCCTCCTACTATTTATTTAGCATCTTAATCTAGAACTAGGAGTGACTTGATTTGTGTATGTAACAGAACACTGAGGACCAATGCACCCTGGCAGATAGGAAATGCTCCCATCTTTCTCCATGGCTGTGGTTCTTCATCTTTTGTTAATCAGTCTGGATTAATTATTAAAATATTTGAAAATACACAGACATATTTCATAAACCGTCTGCTTTACTGGATCCTTTGGACAGCTGTTTGGCCCTTAAGACTGACTGAGAGAGAGAGGGAGGGAGAAGGTACTTGAAAATGAAGAGTGTGGAGAGAAAGGATAGCATGGTCAGAGCTGGCCAGATGAGACAAGTATGCAGGCAGGAAGAACTACTAACAGTTGTCTCCATGAGTAAGCTGGCAGGGGAGGAAAAGCTGAGATATCAAGGCAATGACTGACTGGTCTGTGTAAGAGGGACATGGAGTACAGTCAAAGCTGCAGGGGCCATTCATGGTCCTGAGAACAGAAATGAGGATTCCTCACATCCTTTGCTTTACCACCACACCCTCTTGGTCTCTTTCTCTCTCTCTCTTTTTTTTTTTAGCTGGGCCATGGGGTTAAGTTACTTGCCCAAGGTCACACAGCTAGTAAGTGTTATGTAAGCAGTAAGTGTAAGTATGTAAGTAGTAAGTGTTATGTAAGTAGTTAAGTGTTATGTAAGTAGTAAGTGTTATGTGTCTGAGGCCGAATTTGAACTCAGGTCCTATTCACTGCACCACCTAGCTGCCCCCTCTCTTGGTCTCTCTTGAGATGAGCCTGTTTCTCAATCTTTGCTATTTTGTTTAATTTTTATTTCACCATTGTTTTAAAAGTTGGTTTCTCTAAGATAAAATAGTTAACCATTGCATCGATATCTTTCTGTATCATTACTCAAATACTGTAGATTGAAGTACACAGAGGGGAAAAAGATATAGATTCTTTTTCTAATTGCTGGTTGAGGGAGGGAATTCCCTGGAATGGAATGTTCAGAGCTGAAAAAAAAAAAGAGAATTGTTAATTCATAATTTTATAACTTCCCAAAGAAGTGAGAAAAACATAGATTTGCACTCCCCCAGGCAAATGAGATTAGCAATTTTGGTGGGAAGAAGGCTGGCACAAGCTGGAGCTCTTATGCAGGTGGATACCTTGAGCACTACCCCCTTAGAACTGTTTCTTTCCTTCTTGAAAGTAAAAGCAAGCCACACAGTTGGAGTTGAGTAGTGAGAAAGTTGTGACTATCATAAGAAGCAGAAGAATAGAAGGTGAGGGACCAGAGAGGAAGTAACTATTCTTTTCCTCACTAGCACAACAGTATCTACCACCACCTACACATAAAACACTCTTTTCCTTCTTTAACAATCTTTTGTGAATTACAAAGACTTAAGGCAGAGATGTAAGGTATCAAGAAAGATTTCTTTAAACTGTTTTGTTTTTAAGATTACTTCAGCTGAACAAATGATTTTTGAATATAACTCAAATATACTATTATAAAATACTACACTACAATCTTCTTAATGATCCTTCTAATGGATTAGAAGGAGCTTCTTTTTCCTATGGTGATCTGATTTCCCAAGAGTCCAATTATCTTTATGTGAATGACTTCCAAATCTATATTGTATATCCATTTCTAACTCCTTCCTGAACTCTGGTCTTGTACAGTGTGCATGCTGAACATCTTTATCCTGATATCCAAGAGGTGTTTCAAACTCAACACATCCAATACTAACAAATTCTAGAAGTCAGGACAAGAACAACAAAACTCACCTGGGGCAATCAGCACAAAGGACCTCTCCAATCACCATTTAAAGATTAATTCAGGTGACAAGAGGAGCAGAAGACTAGACCATAGAATAAGACCTTACCTTCCTGATGTTATGGTACTGTTTGAGAACGAAGGACAAACAACAAGGACAACCCTGTGAGGTAGAAACAGAAACCTTCTGGCATTGGGCTGAGCTGTTGCTAGGGAGACAGTTATTAGGAAAGCTACTTCTAGAAAGAGAGGACAAGTTGGGGCCAGACTGGAGCCCAGCGAGGCCAACCAGCTGCTTCCTATTAACCAAATTATTCTTCTTAACCAGGTCCTAAAAACAGGTGTTTTTGCCTGTTAGAGTGCAAATGCTGTCAATGTCTTCTAAATGTAGATCTCTTTGAGCAAAGCCCCATTCACCTACCCTGCTTATAGCTGTGCAAAAATGGAACTCATAAACCAGCCCCTTCTTTAAGCTTCCTATCTTTCTTGAGGACATTATTATTCTACCAGGTGAGATTTTTCCTACTCCCTCACTCATCACTATTCCGTAAATGCTCAATTCCCAAGTTTTATCACCTGTGCAGCACATCTCACATTTAAAGCCTTTCATATTTTGAGTCCAATATAACTTTCCAGACATTTCTTATTAGGGGAAAAGGGGGAAAGGAATAAATAAGCATTTATATAGTGCCTGCTATATGCCAGGTGCTGTGGTAAATGCTTTTTGCAAATATCTCATTTGATCTTCACAACAATCCTGCAAGGTGGGAGCTATTATTATTCTATTATTATATGCTATTATTATTATTCTTCCTCATTTTATGTTGGGGAAACTGAGGCAAACAGAGGTTAAGTGACTCACCCAGGGTTACACAGCTAGTAGGTGTTTGAGGTAGGTTTTGAATTCAAGTCTTTAGGCCTAGCACTCTATCCCCTGCACTACCAGCTACCTTAACCTTTTTATTACAACCTTTAAGCAAAATATATTCCAGGAAAACTGACTTACTAGCTGACTCAGATTATTCCAGTACTTAGAATGCATTCTCTCCTCACTTCCTTCCTTTTGTTGGGAATTCCTCAACCCAGAGGTTCTAAGATTCTCCTAGGGAGAATCCACCTTGGTCCATTTGACTGAAGGTCAATAAATCAGGAGACAAGATTAGAAGATAAAAAGTTTTATTAGCATCAGCTGACTGGCAGTTACCAGGTAGATAGCAACTCCCTGAGCAAAGGGAGATTACACATCAGACTAAGGGTGACATTACTAATGGTAAAAGGAGCTTATCCTGTCAGACTGCTCAGCTACATTTTGTAGTTGGGACGTTGGTAATAGACACGTGATGTCAGATGATTTGGGGAGAATGTCTGAACTTTAGGGTCTTAGGAGTTACAAAAATAAGGTTGACTCTCATGGGATAATGCATTTCTCTGAGGTTAGATCAAAATATCCTGTTAGGACAGGAAATCTCTGAGATAGTAGAGGTAGAATATCTCTAAGATAGAGTAGAATCTTCAAGATAGAAGTCAGTAAACCCCATCCTTCTCTTGACAACCTGAGGGTCTCTACACAAGTTTATAGTTCTCTTCCTTTGACTTCTAATGTTACTTCTTCTGCGGAGACGTTGCCCCTAAATTCACAGGTCATTTCCTCTGTACCTTAAAGATGCAGGTACCATCTCCTTTGTGAAATCTTGTTGCTTTTGTTAACCAGTCACCTTTCCCTAGATTATCTTGAATTTTTTAGGTGTGTATATGTTGTGAGACACAGTATAGCTCCAGTGGGTCAGTGGATCAAACATCAAGAAATCTCCAAGTGAAAGAAGATCAATATATAAGATTAAGGTACAGATCCTTTGACCCTGGTTATGTTCTTTAGCTTCTCAGTGCCCTTAGGCAATTTTCTGTCTAAAAGTTACAGAATCTCTACTGATTTACATAAATGGAGAGGGGTTCCTCACCCTGAGTTCCCTATGTCAATGAAATTACACCTGGATTTTCTTCCTGGAAAAAAAATTCAAATATTAGACTTCTAGAGTTAAATAAACATACAGGAATCTTGCTATAAAATTTGGTATTAAATAGGCCTTTGATCCTTTCCATGAATCATTTTTTTAGTTAGTTAATCAATCAATCAACAACCATCTATTACAGTAAATATTTATTATGTGCTAGACACAATGCTAAACACTGGGGTATTTTTTTTTAAGTAAAAACTTTCCTACCCTCAAGGAGCTTATGTTTTTGTGAGAAAGATGGCATATGAGCATATACAGAATATATACAAAATAAATCAGTTAAGGGAATGGAGGGAAAGCTTTTATTAGGCTCCTCATTAGATTGTGAGCTCCCAGAGGGCAGGAACTACTTTTTTGCTTTTCTTTATATTATTGCCACTTAATACAGTGCCAGATACATAGTAATACTTAATAAGTGCTTGTTAACTTGTTGATTAGAAGGTAGAACTTGAGTCTTGAAGGTAACTAAGGTTTATAAGAGGCAAAGGTGGGCAGGGAGTACATTCCAGGTATAGGGGGACAGCTAATACCTGAAGGTAGTAGATAGAAAGTTATGTTGTAGAACTTCAAATAGAAATGAAATACAATAAGTGGACTTTTACTACCTGTTGTTGAAGGATATAAGGTGAGAGGAAGGTTTACTGTCAGGGAAATCATACATCTATTTCTTTATGCACAGAAACAATATATTGCTTATAAGAACACTAGGCCTGCAGTCAGGAAGGAAGACCCAAGTTCAAACTTGCCTCAGATACTTATTAGCTGTGTAATCTTAGGCAAGTCATTTGGCCTCTATCCACCTGTTTCCTCATCTGTAAAATGGGAATAATAACAGGACCTACCTCCCAGCGTTGTTGTGAAGCTCAAAAGAGTTAACTATATATAAAATGCTTTGCACAATACCTGGCACATAGTAAGTACTACATAAATGTTATTATTTTTATTATTGAAGGCACTGGACCTGGTGTCAGAAAGAACTGAGTTCAAATCTGGGTTCAAACACTTACTAGCTGTTTGACCTTGGGCAAGTCACTTAACCTCTGTTTACCTCAATTTCCTCAACTGTAAAATGGGGATAATATTAGCGCCTACCTCTTAGGGTTGATGTGAGAGTCAAATGGAAATATTTGTAAAATGCTTAGCACAGTATCTGGCACATAGTAAGTGCCATATAAGTGTTAGTTATTATAACCAGTCCTTTAATAATAAAAATAATAACTAACCAGAAATTATATAACCATAAGACAATGATGTTAATAAGACAAGAGTTATTCTGTATTAAAAGGTAGATACTCTTATTATCACCATTTTACAGCTGAGGAAACTAGGTAAAACAGAGGTTTAAGTGACTTTCCCAGGGTCACACAACTGATAAGTATCTGAGACTGGATTTAAAGTCTGGTCTTCCTGATTTCAGGCCTGGCTGTAACACCTACTTGCCTCAGCAGATATTCCTTTTGGAAAGGGCTTTAGAGAAAAATATGATTTCTTAATATTTTCAGTTTTATTTTTTTTAAAGTTTTTTTTTTTTTAATATGCTTTCATACCTGTGTTAAGACAATGGTCCTTTCCTCTCTGGGAAGAATCAAAATGGGTACTTGTTTTGTTTTTTTATCCTTTGTTTTCAAGAAGGACCAATGACATCATGATATGGGTGGTGTCTCAATTTGCTTGTGAATTGGATTTAAGTGAGGCACAGTTGTACAACGTCATCAGCCTCATTCTGTCTCCAGAGTCATTGAAGTCCAGTGACAAGAAAAAAGTAGGGGAACTGGGGATGGCCTGGGATGCAATGTCTGACCAAACTCAAAGGTCCCCATTGCATGTGCTTCAGCTGCCTTCAAGGCTAGTGGAACAAATTGTTCTCATCCCACCCATTTTGCCAGGGGAAGTCTTCACACACTTGGGGTAGACATCCCCTAACTTACCAATGTGTTTGAGGCTTATTGGTTACCTAAACCTCATTTAGCCCCTCTACTAAAATGGTTTTATTGGGGTGTGACCAATGTACAAGCTACAACTTCTTGGAGCCACAGGTGACAGTTAAATGACAGGTGGACACCAAAAGTGGGTGAGCAACCCACAGCAATTCCTCACCCTGAGGTGCTAGTCCTCTCTGAACACCCATACACCCCAGTAGGTACAACATGCATATCTAATAAAATGTCAAGTAGGGTTAATGTATCTTAGCTCTAGTGAATCAATCAAGAAATCATTTTTGTGCTTACTAAATCTCTCTCTCTCTCTGTCTCTCTCTCTCCACACACACACACACACACACACACACACACACATACATACACATACACACACACATATGCATGTATAAAATCAGTCTAGTAGAGCTGTGGGAGATAAAAAGGGTTTAATATACCATAAGCTATATTCTGATTGAGAAGATAATACATAAACACAAGAACAATTAGAGCACAATTGAAGACAGTACAATAACTGATAAACTGTATGATTCAGAGTATATAATTGTTAGTAATTGTAAATTAGCCCTATTTAATGAATTAAGATATTTGAAGTTTTTTTTTTAAGTCAGACAGTATTCTTTATATTTAATGTGGTCTTTGCAAAATAGCAATGAATTCTTGGAGTTGGGATGCATGAATTCTATTTATCACTGTCTGTAGTTCATTCTCATTTAAGTTCCTTATACTTCAGTTTCTTTATCAGTGAAAAGAGGAGAGGCAACAGGTATAGTGGAATGTGCCCTGGATTTAGAGACAGAGAAACTTTTTTCAAATTCCTAGCTCTGCTACTGACTGTGTGTAACCTTGGGCAAGTCAATTCTCCTCTGTCTGTCTTCTTATATTTAAATTGATATGGTTGAAGAAGTATTAGACAATCTCTAAAAATCCCTTCCCACATCTAAATATGTGATCTTGCATTGATACTTTCCATTGGTATTATTGTCATCATTATCCTAATTTTTGTGACTTTGTGCACTGGAGGGAGTATAGGAGGGAATAAGAATGTTTAGTTTCTTCTTGAAAGTAAGGTTGTTAGAATCTTTCTCAAACTATTTCCTGATGTGATCAATAAAGATTTCTGTAATATCCTTGTGTAAGGGTTTGGGGCAAAGCCCCATTCAGCTGTTGCCCTTTTTCAGACATTAAATGTATCAGAAGATGACAGAATCACTATGGCATTGGAAGATATCTGTTTAGAAAAAAAATGAGTAGCTTTAATGGAATGCATCAGAACATCAGCTTTGGGGCTTGCACGTGGTTTAAGGATATCCAGTTCATACTCACATGGCAAACCTTTTTACAAAAACTAAGTTGTAGATGGAACACTATAGCAAGTGTATAATTCCTTTTTAAAAATTATCTTTGAGTACACAAGAAAAGAGCCATTGACTTTGTATTTCATGTGAATATTCAACTCAAGCGAGTCTTACAGAGAAGAGATAAAAAATTTGAGGAATGAGATGAGGTTAGTGCACAATGGCTTGTTATACAACCCAATGGCATCTTATTGACATACCAGCCTTGACCAACTTTTGAAAAGTTAATGGACAGAGTAGAACAGAATGCAAGCCCAAGGCTGCTCAGGGGCACTTGTCCTGTGAAGATTCAACCTCATCTAGCTCTAGTATATCCTTTCCTGTATAAATTAGAGAAGCCTAGCTAAAGGGTCACACTGATAGCACAGATTCAAAGAAGGAGGGAGAAGGGAGTAAGCATTTATATGGTATCGACTGTGTACTCAGCACTTTACAAATATCATCTCACCTGTTCTTTACAATAATCCTGTGTGGTAGATACTATTATTGTCTTCATTTTTCAGTTGAAGAAACTGAGGCAAATAGAGGTGACTTACCCAGAGTCACACAGCTAGAGAGTATCTGAAGCTAGACTTAAGTTCAGGTCTTCTTGATTCCAGGCCCACTCTATCCACTGTGCTATCTACCTGCCTCATTGCCTACAGTCACTTGCAAGATTGGACCATAGTCGTCATTGTAGTATTTGTAAACACAAAATACTAAAATTGAAGAGGTCACAACAGTCTCTTCCAGAATCAGTACTAACATAATACAAGCAATTTATTTGTTGTTACAAATGTGATTTGGACAGACATACAATTGATGAATACTCTTGAAAATAATTCAAACTTAGTGTGTAAAAACTGAATTCCAAAGAATCAGCATGATGAAATGAAGATGGTGCGAGGAATGGAGGTCATTCTGCATCCCAAAGTTGTTACCATGACCTTATCATCAGTTGCTTATGAGCCTATCCCATCTGGACTCATTGGACCCCTTACAGAAATGGTGGTGAAAATTGAGAATGTAGTACATACTGGATAATGGATTCCATTTGGCTTTAATATTTCATTCATTTTATGAGACACTTGAAACAATTATTTTATAGCCCATGAAATGACTAGTACTTAGCAGACTATCAAAGGCTATGCATATTTGGAAGACATCAAAGTAACCTTGAAGTTTCCTAGGAAAGGTGTTTATGTCAAGAGGAAGGTTAAAACTGGTATGTTCAGATCCACCTACTGTTGCATTAACTGGGACTAATTCCAATTTATTTAATGAATACTGTAAGCAAAAAGTTTGTATTTATTAACTGCTCTATTTGACCATGCATTTTGCCTGCACAGAGGCTTACAGGAAAATAGAAGTAAGGGTAGCAGTAAACATTGCAAGAGTACTAGCAGTTGAAACTCAGAAATGGATCTTGAGAAGTTTAAATTTGTTCACTCCAGTGACAGATGAATGAAAAAATCAGTTGAAACAGAGGTTCAGAAAGAGAATAGGTGTATTCTCATTGCATGAATGGGATGTGCTAGAGAAGCAACTCACAAAATATACTTTACAGGTTCCTGACCATTTCAGAAATGATATTGGAACACTATTTTATCTATGATGGAAGAATTCTAAAACCATGTTAAAGAATGATTAATTAATATTATCATCAAAGAGTCTAATAGGACACATGAATCCCAACTGTGTAATGGTGACACACAAGTAAAATGGTAAAATGAGAAGATATGTGTGTGGACCATCAAACACCGAACAAAAGAACTAAACTAGATCTGTATACAATCCCAGTAATTCATGATGCTCTGGATTGTTTCTTTTTCTTTTTTTTTTTTGTGAGGCAATTGGGGCAATTAAGTGACTTGCCCAGAGTCACACAGTTAGTAAGTGTTATGTGTCTGAAGCCAGATTTGAACTCAGTTCGTCCTCCTGACTCCAGGGCTGGTGCTCTATCTACTGCACTACCTAGCTGCCCCCTCGATTGTTTCTTAGGAACAGTGGTTTTCCACGTTGCCTATGGCAGAAGAAGACAAGGAAAAGACAGTTTTCATCTGCCCAGCTGTGTTTTTACTAATAATTGTGACTGCCTAAATATATCTTGGGGTTCTGCTATTTTTGTGTGGCTGTTGGAGGAATAGAGATATGAATTATTTGGAAGTGTTACTTAGATGATCTCATAGTTTTTGAAAAGGCACTTGAAGAACCTGAAGAGAGACTGATGAAAATATTGGATAGGATAGAGAAGACTTGTATGAAGCTTTCAATTGACAAGTGCCAGTTTTGCGACCAGTTTTGCAAGATCTGGAAAATATGTTGGTCATGTTGTATCTCAGCAAGGAGTAAGCACTGAAACAGAGAAAATAAAAACACTTTTTAATATTAATTTATTTTTAGTTTTCAACATTCACTTTCATACACTTTGAGTTCTAATTTTTTTCTCCTCCTTCCTCTCCCCCCTCCCTCCCCAAGATGATATGCAATCTGATATAGGCTCTACATATACATTCCTATTAAATATATTTTCACATTAGTCATGTTGTAAGGAAGAATTAGAACCAATAGGAGGAACCACAAGAAAGAGGGAACAAAACAAAACAGAAGAGAAAAAAAGAGCAAATAGTATGCTTCAATCTGCATTCAAACTCCATAGTTCTTTTTCTGGATGTGGATAGCATTTTCCATCATGAGACTTTTGGAGATGTCTTAGATCCTTGCATTGCTGAAAAGAGCTAAGTCTATCAAAGTTAGTCATTGCACAATGTGGCTGTTATTTTGTACAATGTTCTCCTGGTTCTGCTCACTTCATTCAGCATCAGTCCATACAAGTCTTTCCATGTTTTTCTGAAGTCTGCCTGCTCAGCATTTCTAGTAGCACAATAGTATTCCATTACATTCATATACCACAACTTGTTCAGCCATTCCCCAATTGATGGGCATCCTCTCAATTTCCAATTCTTTGCCACCATAGAGAGGGCTGCTATAAATATTTTTGTACATGTGGGTCCTTTTCCCCATTTTTATGATCTCTTTGGAATACAGACCTAGAAGTGCTATTGCTGGGTCAAAGGGTATACACATTTTTATAGCTCTTTGGGCATAGTTCCTAATTACTCTCCAAAATGATTGGATCATTTCACAACTCCACCAACAATGCATTAGTGTTCCAATTTTTCCACATCTTCTCCAGCATTTGTCATTTTCCTGTTTTGTCTTTTTGGCCAATCTAATAGTTGTGATGTGGTACCTCAGAGTTGTTTTGATTTGCATTTTTCTAATCAATAGTGGTTTAGAGCATTTTTTCATATGACTCTAGATGGCTTTAATTTTTTCATCTGAAAACTGCCTGTTCACATCCTTTGACCATTTATCAATTGAGGAATGACTTGTATTCTTATAGATTTGACTTAGTTCTCTATGTATGTTGGAAATGAGCCCCTTATCAGAGATGCTGGTTATAAAAATTCTTTCCCAGTTTTCTGCTTCCCTCCTAATCTTGGTTGCATTGGCTTTATTTGTGCAAAAACTTTTCAATTTGATATAATCAAAATAATTCATTTTGTGTTTCATAATGTTCCCTATCTCCTGTTTGGTCATAAATTCTTCTGTTCTCTATAAATCTGACAAGTGAACTATTCCTTGCTCTCCCAATTTGCTTATAATATCAGCCTTTATATCTAAATCATGAGCCCATTTTGACTTTGTTTTGGTATATGGTGTGAGATTTTGGTCTATGCCTAGTTTATGCCATACTCTTTTCATGTTTTCCCAGCAGCTTTTGTCAAATAGTGAGTTCTTATCCCAGAAGCTGGGGTCTTTGGGTTTACCAAATAGTAGATTAGTATAGTCATTACCTGCTGTGTCTTATAGGTATACCTAACCTATTCTACTGATCCACCACTTAGCCAGTACCAAGTAGTTTTGGTGATTGCTGCTAATGAAACACTTCTTAAGTGGATAAAGCCAAATAACCAAATAATCCAAAAGATTTAAGAACTTTTCTAGAATTTGGAGCCTACTATTAACTTTGTAAAGAATTGTGCTTCTAGGAGCAGCTAGGTGGTGCAGTGGATAGAGCACTTGCCCTGAGTTCAAATCCACTCAGATACTTGACACTAACTAGCTGTGTGACCCTTGGCAAGTCACTTAACCCCATTGCCTAGCCCTAAAAAATGATAAAAAAAGAATTGTGCTTTATTTCTAAACCACTGAATATTTTTACTTGTGAATACATGATTTAAGAGGACCAAAAATAGGTTGTGAAAAAATAATATACTCTAAATCCTTCCAAGTTATTTAGAGATTATTGGACAGATAAATGTGAAAAATCTTTTTAAAATTTGATCATTTCACACACACACACACACACACACACCAGTGTTGACCTATGTAGATTAAGGCTTTTCTCCTTCATACTGTTGCTAACTTGTAAGACATAGGAAAGGTCTTAGTAAATACCTATTTCTAAAAGCTAATTCTATCTGGCTGGCTATTTGATATTAACTGATAATCATTGAGGGAAGCACAAAAGTGGGGGAATTATGAGCTACAGTACTAGGAGCCCCTTCTCCCCAGCTTAACTCTTCAGGATTTACCCCTAGAAGGGTTTACCCCTATGGAGAGACATAGTAGCCACCCTCTGAGGCTCCTACTTGCCAGTGTGGGTAGGAGTTGGGATAGTAGTCCTATAGCCTGTGCTACTCATAAAAACCATCTATTGTCCATAGGAGAATAATTCAGACTTACTGAGTAGTAAGTGAAAAGTAATGATTGGCAATCATTACTTTTGGCACTCAGGACTTTGAGAAGAAGAAATTGTCCACTAACTAAAGTGTATGACCTGCTATGTGTAGAAACCCCAAAACTTTGCCTGTCTGTGACTGAGAAAGATCCAAAATCAGACAAGGGTAGGAAGATGTGCTGAACCCCAAAGTAACAACTTTCTTGCCTAAAACCTCATTGATGGAGATTTTAGGGAAAAGAGAGAAGTTATAAAGCCCATAGAAACAATAAGTTTAGATACTGTACATATATAAGGTACATACATATATACCAGCATCATTTGACATCTGACTAGTCTGATTTATGATGCTGTAAAAGAAACAGAACTGATTTCTTGTGTAGCTAAATATAGTTTATCTTTTTGAGTAGAATATATATGCATATATAGTTGCTTTGCACTTTTGAAGTATATGTGTCTATGTTTCTTGACTGACTTGCAATGTCATGTATACATTATTATTAGTGTTTTTTCTTATTTGAAGCACTCTTCCAAATGTTGCTTTGCATTATGATATTTATGTTTTGTTATATCAATGTGGATTTGACATACCCCAAAATTATTTGAGGCAACTTGTAGCACAGTAAATAGAATGGTGGGCCTAGAGTCCGGAAGACCTGAGTTAAACCTGGCCTCAGACACTTAATAGCCTCGTGACCCTTGGCAAGTCACTTAATCTCTGTTTGCCTCAGTTTCCTGAACTATAAAATGAGGATAACAGCAGGGTTGTTGTGAAGGTCAAAAGAGATAATATTTATAAATAGCACTTAGCATAGTCTCTGGCACATAGTAGGTGTTGTATAGGTGCTCACTTCTTTCCCCTTCCCTGTTTTCAGGGACTGAACTTTTGTGGCCATGATGAGTAATGTAACATCATATGAAATTGCCTATCCCTCAGAGACCATCTTTAAGATAGTGTTGGAAAGTAACAGTTTAGCTGTTATTCTGGAGAGACTATTAACCATGATGACTGAAGAAGGAACAGAGAGAAGGGGCTTTGAGAGAATTGTGTTTAGTCCTTATCTTTCAAAGAAACACACAGAAATCTCTTGAAGAAGATTTTCCTTAGTGTCCTGAGACAACTAAATGATGGGACTAGAATTGAGAACTAGCAGTTGTAGTGATAGTTAAAAGTGACTTTGGCTGTGATTGTTCTCAGAATGGATACGTTATAAATATGCATTTATGTCTTTGTTTCATTATTTGTTACATTGTTAGCAATGGTATAGGAATAACCTTGATGTTTATTTAAGGAAATTAGTGGGTTTGTTAGAGAGATAACAAATACTTAATGGAAAAAGTTTTCTCTAGTGATTTTTAAAATGATGTTTAATTAACTAGGGTGAGTTCAGAGCTTATTGTTTAATTGATGGGAAATATTTTTTAACTTTAGTAATTAATGTGGAAATATTAGAATATACCCCTTGATTACCTTAGATCCCAGGATGAGAATGAATAAAGAAAATGAGTTAGAGAGAAGGAAGATGGAGATGGGGAGGGGTATGTGTGATCATCTTACCTGGGCTATATGAGTGTGGTTGACACAAAACCCTTGATAAACAAACATAGAAAGCTTTTGCTTAGTCAGGACAAGCTAGGATGAGGTCTCTTGGCATCAACCCCTACTAGTGAAGATGTGTGAGTGAAAAAAAGCAAAGCCAAAATCCTGACTGTCTTGCTTGGATAACTCTATTCTTTGCTATAAAGAGCTTGGCACCAAGTTCTGAGAATCTCCTGTTCAATTGTTGGGAAACCTCTGAGCCAAGACTCTGGGGAACAAAACAATGGGGGCCTCTGTTGGTTCTACAACAAAGGCATTTGTTTTATCCAGAAGAGTCATCTAGAAGAGCCTAGTACTCTCTTGACCAAGAATGATAATGTGGCAACAGCTGGTAGCACCCAGCAGAGCAGTGTCTGTTAAAGCAGGGGCCAGGGAGTAGCATCTGACCATGTTCAACGAGCAGTTTTCAATCCGGAAAAGTATCAGACAGCATCCAGTGGCTCAGAAACCAGTAGAGCAGTAACCAAAAGATAAGCATCCAAAATCAACTAGCAGAACCAGGCCTGGCAATGAACACTGGCAGCTACAAGACCAAGGTCACCTGGAACAGTGTGATGACATCTGCAGCCAGCAGCAGAGACAAGAGCTGTTGCTCCTCCTGTGCACCCTGGTGCCCTGTTTTCCTTATATCATAACTTTCTACTTATCACCTAAAGGTATATTCACTATCCTTTATTTATACTGTTTGGGGGAGAGTATGCCTTAGGATTACAAGGGAGATGTTAACATTTCTTACCATTTCATTTTAGGAAGTGTCTTTACCAGCAGTTAACGATATCCTTTATCTGATTATTGAAGGGTGTCAAAACTTGACATGAAGTGTCAGTGCCATGAATTACTCAGGTCCTTTAAGGAGTAGTGGACATGTCTCCCAGTAACTTTCTAAGGACAGAGTAATCAAAAATAACATTTTGGCTAAAACATTCCCCCTGAATTCTTGTTATTCTCAATCCAAATTTAGCTTGTGGGCATCCCTACTTAAAAATTCTTTTTCTTCCCCACTAATGTATCTTCTAATAAAGGACTTTATCTGGAAAAAACAAACAAACCTGTCTTTCCCATATTGCTAAGGAGCTCCCAACTTTTGTAATAGGTCGTACTCACTTTTGTTTTGAGGCTACTCTTCCAACCTCTATTGGGGGAATCCTTACTGGGCCTATCCCAACCTTCTAATCCCCTTGTTCTGCCAAATCCTGGGACCATGGTAGTTTAATTCTTGCATGTGCATTTCAAGAGAAAAAGAGAAGGGGAAGAAAGGCTGTCTTGCCTGGTGGCTGGTTCTCAAACAGGTTGTATTCTTGGATTTAGCTGTCACAGGTCAGCTACAGGAGCTGGCAGGAGGAAGATGACTAGAGCTGATAGGAAGTCATCCCACTTCAGACACCAATTTGTCAAAAACATGACATGAAGTGGCAGTCCTGTGAATAAATTGGGTCCAGTCAGGAGTGATGCACAATACATGATGTTTATTGTAAAGGCAGGTTGTCTAGGTGCCTAGGGACAGAGATGGTGTTGATCATGACTGATGGGAGTTGTCTGTTAGGAGCTATCCATGCTTACAGGGGTATAGGATCACCTCATTAAGTCTATTGGATTGTGGCTCCCCTTGGGGCAGTTTTTTAAATGTTTGACAGAATTCACTTGTAAATTCATCTGGCCCTGGAGATTTTTTCTTAGGGAGTTTATTAATGGCTTGTTCAATTTCTTTTTCTGAAATGGGGTTATTTAAGTATTTTATTTTCTCTTCTATTAATCTGGGCAATTTATATTTTTTTAAATATTCATCCATTTCACTAAGATTGTCAAATTTATTGGCATGTAGTTGGGCAAAATAGCTCCTAATTATTATTTGGATTTCCCCTTCATTGGTGGAGAATTCACCCTTTTCATTTTTGATGCTGGTAATTTGGTTTTCTTCTTTCTTTTTTTTTTAAATCAAATTAACCAAAGGTATATCTATTTTATTTGTTTTTTTTTCATAAAACCAACTCTTAGTTCAATAGATTTCTTAATTTATTAGTTCAATAGATTTCTTATTTATTTATTAGTTCAATAGATTTCTTAATTTCAATTTTATTAATCTCTCCTTTGGTTTTCAGAATTTCTAATTTGGTATTTAATTGGGGATTTTTAATTTATTCTTTTTTCTAACTTTTTTAGTTGCATGACCAATTCATTGACCTCCTCTTTCTTTATTTTATTTATATAAGCATTGAGAGATATACAACTTCCCCTAAAAACTACTTTGTCAGCATCCCATAAGTTTTGGCATGTTGTCTCATTTTTGTCATTCTTTTGGATGAATTTATTGATTGTTTCTACGATTCGTTGTTTGACCCACTCATTCTTTAGGATTAGATTATTTAGTTTCAGTTAATTTTTAGTCTATCTTTCCATGGCCCTTTATTACATGTAATTTTATTGCATCATGATCTGAAAAGAATGCATTTATTATTTCTGTTTTTCTTCATTGGATTGTGAAGTTTTATGTGCTAATACATGATCAATTTTTGTGTAGGTGCCATGTACCTTTGAGAAAAAGGTATATTACTTTTTATCTCTATTCAATTCTCTCCAGAGGTCAACCATATCTAACTTTTCTAAAATTCTATTCATCTCCTTAACTTATTTCTTGTATATTTTGTGGTTAGATTTATCTAATTGTGAGAGGTGGAGATTGAGGCCCCCCACTAGTATAGTTTTATTGTCTGTTTCTTCCTATAACTCCCTTAACTTCTCCTCTAAGAGTCTGGATGCTGCACTACTTGGTGCATATATGTTTAGTAATCATATTACTTCATTGTCTATGGTACCTTTTAGCAGGACGTAGTTTCCTTCCTTATCTCTTTAAATTAGATCTATTTTTTGCCTTTGTTTTGTCTGAGATCAGGATTGCCCTCCCTGCTTTTTTTTTTTTACTTCAGCTGAAGCATAATATATTCTGCTCCAGCCTTTTACTTTTACTCTGTGTGTATCCTTCTGTTTCAAATGTGTTTCTTGTAAGCAACATATTGTAGAATTTTTGTTCTTAATCCACTCTGCTACCACTTCTGTTTTGTGGGAGAGTTCATCCCATTCGTGTTCACAGTTACGATTACTATCTGTGTCTTTCTCTCCATCCTATTTTCTCTCCCCCCTCTGCCATTTATGCTTTTCTCTCTCCTTTCTCCCTTTCCTTCCTCATTAGAGTTTTGCTTTCGACCACTGCCTCCCTCAGTCTGCCCTCCCTTCTATCAGCTCCCTCCTTTTTCTTCCCCTTTGCCCTTACTACTTCTTCCCTCCTTTTTATCTACCAACTCCCTTTTCTTTCCACTTTCCCCTCCTACTTTCTATAAGGTAAGCTAGATTTCTATCTCTAATTGATTATGTTATTCCCTCTTTGAGCCAAATCATTTGATTTGAGAGTTCAAATAATGCTTATCTCCCTCTCTTCTTTCCCTCTATTGTAATAGGTTTTTGTGTTTTTTCATGTGATGTAATTTACCCTTGTCTGCCTCTTTTCTTCTTCTCCCAGAACAATCCCTTTTCACCACTCAATTAGATTTTTTATCATCACATCAAAGTCAACTTACACCTATGCCCTCTGTCTATGTATATCCCTCTTCAATGTCATAATAACAATACAGTTGTCAAGAGTTACAAGTGTCATCTTCCCTTGTAGGGATATAAACAGTTTGCCCTTATTAATAACATGCTGTTGTTGTTTTTTTCTTTCCTGTTTACCTTTTTATGCCTCTCTTGAGTCTTGTATTTGAAGATTTAATTTTCTGTTGAGCTCTGGTCTTTTCATCAGGAAGGTTTGGAAGTCCTCTATTTCATTGAATGTCCATCTCCTCCTCTGAAAGATTATGCTAATTTTGCTGAGTAGTTGATCCTTGGTTGTAATCCAAGCTTCTTTCCCTTATGGAATATTATATTTTACTCACTCTGATCTTTTGATATAGAAGCTGCAAGGTCCTGCATAATTCTGACTGTGGTTCCATGTTATTTAAATTGTTTGTTGCTGGCTGCTTGCAGTATTTTCTCTTTGACCTGGTAATTTTGGAATTTGGCTAAAATATTTTTTGGTGTTTTCATTTTGAGATCTCTTTCAGGAGATAATTAGTGGATTCTTTCTCTGGTTCTAGGACCTCAGGGCAGTTTTCCTTAATGATTTTCTTAAAGATGCTATCCAGGCTCTTTTTTCATCATTGTTTTCAGGTAAAGCAGTAATGTTTAAATTGTCTCTTCTGGATCTATTTTCTAGGTCAGTTTTTTTTTTTACTAATAAGGTATTTTACATTTTCTTCTATTTTTCCATTCTTTTGTTTCTGTTTGACTGCAAATTATATAAAATACTGTCATGCTTTGCAGCTCTCCAAGATTATCTCAACAGGGTTATCCATCTTTTTAGTTCCCTTGAAACTTTCTTTACATTCTCTCTCTCTCTCTTTCTCTCAAAATAGCTCTTTCTCCAGCTCTTTATTATATTAAACTGCTCCTATACAAGTGAGGCATCACTCCACCTTGTTGAAAAAAAGATTTAAATCTTACTTTCTCTCCCAAGCTGTCCAAAATCCCATTTGAAAGCTATCTTTCCTCATACAAATATGTTAGCAATGTATACAGGGTGTTCCAAAAGTCTTAGTGCAATATTAAGCTATTGGAACTCTGTATTAAAACAAAGTTTTTTCCTACTTATATTAGGTATCAGTATGTTCATCTACAACAGCGGCAATATCCCACATCTTTTGACAACTAATATAAATCCCTTCCTTTACTTATAATCCCATTTTCTTCCCTTTTTGTCATTAACTATTCCTTAAAAAAAGGTCTTAAAGAGACAGTGTATCTTACATGTGCATATTCACTAAAGAAGCTAAAGAGAGAGTGAAGCACTCATATGTACATAAATATTTATGACAACATCTTTTGTTATAATGAAGAACTAGACACAAAGTGGGCACCCATTAGTTGAGGAATGTCCAGATAAGTTATTTATATGAATGTGGTAGTATTGAATATTACAGTATTATTTTGCAGTAAGAAATGACAAATATGACAAATCAAGGGAAACCTGGGAAGATTTTCATCATCTGACGTGGCGTGAAATGAGAGAAGGGAAGATAGTATCTGCTGAGGGTAAAGAGTGGAGGAGGGGGATGGTGAAGAGATAATTTGAAAGTTTTGTGAGATTTAGGCCCCAATAACATAAGGTGGATGTTTATCTATCATAGGGGGAGGACCAAAGGATTGAGTCCAAAGAAGTCAATATGTTGATTGGTTTTAAATGGTTTTTCCTATTTGATACAAGGGAATATTTATATTGAGGGGAAGTGGAAGGCAGAGTCAAGATAGCAAAGTGAAGCCAGCATTTTTGCCAACCTCTCCCAACACACTGCCTTCTATAACAACATAAAAAAAAAGTGCCCATCTGAATTCTGGACAGGAAAGCCAATTAAAAATCACAGTGAAATCATTTTTTCTAGCTCAGAGAAGCTCAGAAAGATAGATAGGTCTGTGGACACTGGGGTGGAGGCAGACAAGGAGTGAACAAATCATTAGAAGTGGTTTTGGCTGTGATGTCTATGGCAAGTGTGGCAGCTGAAACACTGGGAGCCACCCAGTACCCAGGGATGAGGACTGAATACCTGAGAAGAAAGACATTCTAAGGGACCCCTGTTGTAGCACTGGGAGCAGGAGCAGGGCCCATCTAGTAACAATGCCAACTATTACCCTGTTCTGGGTCACAGTTCCAGGTTAGAGAAGAGTGGGAGCAGGGGTCCTGCCTGGGAAAAGAGAAGAACACAGATCAAGAAGGCAGTAAACAGACCTCTGCCCAAATCACATCACATTGGAAGCACTTAAAACTTACATATTCCCCAGACTGAGCTGTGAAAGCAGCAAAGGATGTAAAAGAACAGAAGCTCAGTCCAGAATCCCCCCTACAGGTGAGCAGAGCCCAACGCAACACAAAATCTGAAGTCAAGAAGTAGACTGGAAAAAATGAGCAAATGACATAAAAAGAACCTGATTATAAAAAACAAAAAAAAATTATCGTGGTGACAGGGAAGCTCAAGACACAAACTCAGAATAATGACTTTAAAGTGCAAGGGCCTTGCATGGCCTCAAAGAAAAATATAGATTTGGCATTAGGCCAACAAGAATTCCTAGAAGAGTTTAAAGAAAGAGACCCCCCCCCAAAAAAAAGAACAAAAACAAAGATCTTAAAAATCAAATGAATGGTAAAGGAAAAATTGGGAAACAAAATGAGAGCTATTCCAAAAAAATATGAAAAGAGAATTAACAGCTTGGTAAAAGAGGCACAAAAAATACTGAAGAAAATAACTCCTTAAAAATTAGAATTGATCAGGTGGAAGATAATGACTCCATGTGGCCTCCATGACCTCCATGAGAGGAAGTGTTGGGGAGTAGCAATGCTGATTCATAAACAGAAGAAAGGAGCATCAATGAAACACATTAGAAATACAGAAAAGAGAGGAGAAGGGACAGGTACAAGTAGGGTAATTTTGTTACTACCATGATAAAATTTAAAAACACTTTAAAAATAAATTAAGTAACACAAGTTTGCAGTTTCAGTTACAATCCTTTCTTCTGTTCTTTGCATATTGAAATGTTGTTATTTGTTGTTAATGTTTGTTAATTTCATAATAAAAAATAGATTATAGAGAATTCCTGGGGCAGCTAGGTGGCATAGTGGATACAGTACTGGCCCTGAAGTCAGGAAGATCTGAGTTCAAATCCAGCCTCAGACCAAACACTTGACACTTACTAGCTGTGTGACCCTGGGCAAGTCAGTTAACCCCAATTGCCTTAAAAAAAAAAGAGAATTCCTCTTTCTCTCTTACCCCCTTCTTCCTCCTCAGCCAACAATTCAATATCATGGCTGCATGTGAACTCTAGGTACTGTCTCTTTCAGTGTGAATAGACCTCCCTGTGTCTCACACTTTTTCCAGAATGGTGAGCAAGGGGTGGTGATGGTAAGGCAGTGTGTGGTACATTTGTAAAGCATTATCACAAATGGCTTTTGTGTATAGTTATGGAATACTTTTTAAATATTTGCCCTTGACATTTATGATAGCTGAAAGAGCAGGGTTGTGATAATATATGTCATTTGGGAAGTACAATCTTTCTAATATTTATTCAATATAAATTATGAAAATGCATTTTCTACTAGGGATAATTGAAAGCCCTTCACATTAATATTCATCCTTTTCACAAATTGTATCACTTTGGTGGTGATACTTCCAAATACAAATATTGAAGGTTCATACTCTCTCATTCCAGACTGATGAATGTTAATGGGCTTCAAAGGCAAATGAGAAACCACTGGGTACTGTTTAATTAGTGTATCTGGATTTCAAAGCACACCCTTCCAAACTGGGTGGAAAGATGACTACTTGCCTATGATTTCAACAACTTAGAGGGCATTTTGTTTGAAAAGGAAAAGCTAAATGAAATGTTTCTTTCATCTGGTCTAGTTGCACAAAAGATGCAGTGCTGAACATGGACACTGGATGTATACGTTCCTAATGTTTCCAGAGGCTTAGGGGTTGTTTAGGACAATCTAGAAAGTTTTTCTCTCTAATTTCTATGTCCCCTACTCCTTTAAGATTGATTCATCAAAGCATCATGAGCTAGAAAATGAAATTTGAAAAGATCTTCTGTTTTATTTTCTTAAGAGCTTTTTCTGAACCTTTTGCTCAAAAGAGCATATAAAAGTGGGTTAATAGCTGAATTAAGCAATGCCAGTCACTTAGATATTGTCTGCAACTGCAAAGGAAGTGTCCACCTACTGTTTACCATTGTGATTGCCTCCAACATGCATTCCATTATGTGAGGGATCTAGCAACAAAAGAAAATAAAAATCACCAGAAGTAGATGAAAGGTGCTATTGTGTTCAGGAGAAGGGGAGTTGAGCATTTTAAAAAAATGCCCTGATTTTCCCTTTAAGAGAAAAAAAAACCGGGTAAGTGTAGAGTATCAGTCCTGTTTTGGGAACACTCTGTGTTCTGATATGAGATATTTCTCCTGAGGTGTGCAATTACCTTTTAGAAAATTCTTGCCTTTCCTGTCCAAAGAAACCTATGTTTGACTTCACCTTTGTCTGCAATTTGACATTCACTGTCATATAGTTACTTGGCATGATCCCTAACTAAATGCACTCTATTCACACAACAAAACATCATCACAGAAGGAGGAAGCAGGAAAAAGCAGGACATCATAAACCTTGGTAGGTTGGACTGTGTCTACAGTTGTTCATTGTGAAGCTATATATTTCCATAAGTATCCACAATGCCCGTATTCTACAAAGCATCTTGTAAGGATAGCTGGTGTACTTATCCAAATCATAATGTTTATTTAAAAAAAAGTAGTCTGTGTCTTATGACCACATTAATAACCAAAAATGGCGTCCTATGTGTCTAGTGCACAGCCAAAGTGAGCCCTAAAGATGTGTTGGAGACCCTAAAGTCATATCCTGTATACAATTATTAATATTTTAGCAAAAGTGGCAAAAGGAATTGGATATTACTGAGTAGATATACCTAAAATGTACTTCGTACTACCAAAATTTCCAATGTTATAGAACTGAGACCAGAAGAGAAAAGCCATCTGTTAAAACAAAAATGATGGGGTAAAAAATCTTTGAACAAACATCAGTAAATAAGATCAAATATGTATTTTCTTAATAAAATGAATTTAAATATTTCTAATCACATTTCTGGGGTTGGAAGTATTCAGATCAGCAGAGAACTAACTATTCCCTCTAGGATGACACCCAGCTTTTCATAGGCAGAGTCACCCTTTCCCAACTCTGTCCTTCGGTCAATCTTTGGTCTCCCTCCTGATGAAAAGGAAAATTCTAAAAGGAAAAATGATAGGAGATATGAAGTGAACTTTCCTGAGGTGCCCTCCTTATCAAGCTTCCTTTTTGGGCTAATGTTTTCACTCATTTGTATGCAGTCAGTCAATAATCATTTATTAAATGCCTACAATATGCCAGGCACTGTGCTAATTGCTTGGAATACAAAAAAAGTCAAAAGACAGTCCCTGCCTTCAAGAAACTCAGAATCTGATAGGAAGATACAGTCAAACATATATAGGTGTGTGTGTGTGTGTGTGTGTGTGTGTGTGTGTGTGTCTGTATACAAGATAAAGAGGAAATAATTGATAGAGGAAAGGCACTAGAATTAAGAGGGATCGGAGAGGCTTCCTATAGAAGTATGAGGTCTCAGTTTATGTGGTTTGTTACCCTGCTTGTGGAGTTTATAAAATATTAAAAATAAATATCAATAAGTTTATTAACTCTTTTAGAGGCAGCTGGGTGGCACAGTGGATAGAGTGCTTGACTTAAAATCAGGAATACTTCAGTTTAAATCCTGCCTCAGACACTTAGAAACTGTGTGACCCTGGGCAAATAGTTTAATCTTTCAGCCTCAGTTTCCTCATCCATAAAATTGGAATAATAATGGCATCCACTACCTCACAGGGTTGTTCTTAGGCTCAAATGAGAGTATATGTAAAGCACTTTATAAACCTTAAAGCACTATTCTTATATACCTATTAGCTATTATTATCATTTAGTTCCTGAACCACCAGTGGAGAGGAGCAAAAAATTTACTTTCCTTAATAATTTAGACCAAAGATCTGTCCTATTCTTTTCACTATGTACCTCACATTTACATCCTCTTTTTTCCTCTGGTTTTCTTAAAAATTGTGAATTACACAGATCCCAAATAGTTATGTCAATCATATAGTCAGCAAGTTTAAAACTAATTAAATAAGCATATAAATGTAACAAAAAAAAAAAACAAGAGAAGCTTTGGAAAAGGGAATGAACTCTCCCTGGGAGGGGAGAGAGAGAGAGACAGGGAAGAGAGACAGGCAATTCACCATCTGTATGAGTTCTCTGCCAGGGGAAGTTCAGTACTGATTAGACATGCCTCTTGTTCTCGGGCTGCTCCATCTGTCCAGGGTGGGCAAAGGTAGCAGTGGCAGCAGTGGAGCCCAGTGGCTCTCCAATATCCACAGCAACCATCCTACCTCTAGTCTATCTCTCTAGCCTCCATTCTACACTCCAGCTCCTCATTCTCACTCCCCAGATTCTGAATCAAATCAATGCTCAGCATCTCCACTCACATTCCTACTCACATCATTTCTACCTTCCTTTTTCCAAACCAGGACAGAAGCTTATTATATTTTCCTCTGAGGCAATGACAGCCTCTCTGCTTCCAAAGGCTAATACAGTCTGCCAGCAGAGACTTGGACTTCAATCCCCACTATTGCACATTCAAAATTAACACCCACTCCCTGAAGTAGCAGGTATATTTTGGTGTTCCTGGATATAATTTAGCTATAAGGACAGACACTGTTAGGCAGCAACTACAGCTTAATAATTTATTCAAACTACATAGTACCTCACCAAGGGAAGAATTCAGATAATAAAACTATTCAGAAACCTCTCATAACAAACACTATATAAACATACTTATATTGAGATCTTTGTTGTTGTTGTTCAGTCATTTTTCAGTCATGTTCAATTTTTTATGACCCCATTTGGAGTTTTCTTGGCAAAGATACTGGACTGATTTGCCATTTCATTCTGCAACTCATTTTACAGATGAAGAAACTGAGGCATACAAAGTTAAGTGACTTGCCTAAGGTCACACAGCTAGTGTCTGAGGCCAGATTTGAACTCAGGAAGATGAGTCTTCCTGACTCCAGGCCCAGCACTCAATCTTCTGAGCTTCCTCACTGCCCAAATAGTGAAAATAGAGGTTGAACTCCAAAGGGGATAATTAGTGCCCTCAGTGTTCTAGTTGTAATCTCAATGATAGCTACTCTTCTAACACTGAAGTGCCTGAGCCCTAGAAGAGAGAATGAAGCTGATATAGTGGATGACCTCTGGTCATTTATAATGTGATAATAGGTCCCAGTAATGGTGCTAGCTAGAACAAAAGAGCTAGAACCAACTCCCAAGGTAGGGGAATGCACCTCAAACAGTGCTCCTAGTTGTTGGATGTGTAGAATTTTTTCTATCACACTACTTGTGCTAGAAGACATGAAGTCCTTTCTTGGTAACATCAACTATTGTTAAAATAAATTAAAGGATATTTTTAGATTAAAAACAAACAAACTAGTGTGGTTCTCATTAATAATCAGTAGACAGATTTTATCAAAGGCATTTGTTAAGAAGATATATAATTTTAAGAACAGTTGGTACAATATTTTGTACTCCCTCTCTTCAGACCTCGGGCCCATTCTCCTATAAATACACACAGTGTCTCTGGGAAGAATGGGCTCAAGCTCAGAATACAATAATAGTGATATGCAGATGTATGATACAGATGTAGCTCACAGTACTGAAATTCCTTTCTTGTGGTATCGTCACACAGCCCACTTTAGGTATAGTTCTCTGCTAGGCGGATAGGTCAGGGTTGCCTCCTTTATTGAGTTTTTAGTCATCTTTTCTATCTGCCATAAAGGCTCATGCTACCCTCAACTTTTATCAGTTCTCTCTTTTAGGATCCATCTCTCTTTGCTGTATCTCTTCACTTTGATACAGGCTCCTTTCCTGCTATCAGCCACTGTTCTCTTCTGGAATGTAGCCCTCTCAGGACATTTGCATCTATTAGAGCTCACAAGGATGTTTGGACACTTCCTTTTTAGGAATACTACCTTGCCTGAGATCAGAAATGAATGAAGAGAAAGAGGCAGTCACACATTTATGGTTGCTATAGCTGAGTGGAGGAATAATCTTTCACCTGCCTGTTAGGAAGCAGGTCCCAAGAAAAAGAGTAATGGTGGAGCAGATTGCTCCTCTTGTGAATTGACTAAGTTCCACATCAGTAGCCAATTAGGGAATTCGTTATTCCTAGTCATCAGTTCTTCCATCTCAGTAGTCAGTTAGGGAGCTGTTCATCGTTACATAGTGTAAGCCCCTCAGTCATGCATGCCTGAAGTTAGCTTTCTCCAAATTTCCATGCACTACACTGTTACTAGGCAGGGGATATCTGTGCATGCTACAATGACTGGCCCCAAAAGGACAGTCTACCATATTATGGTATTTTTTTTTCTAGTCCATCTTTTTGCATCTATTCTACAAGAGTATCAGCTAATTTATCAAAGAATTAACTAAAATCTCATTAAACTATATATATATATACATACATATATAAATATACATACATACATATATGTATGTATATATAGTGCCCCTCTGATCCATCCTGTCAAAAAGAGAAAATAAGGTAAGACTGCTATGACCTGTCCTTGTTGAAGTCCTGTTGGCTGTTGTTTTTTTTTTTTTTTAACCACTCCTTCCTTTCCTAGCACTGCCTTTCTCTTTAATTTTTTCAGTAATCAAAGTTAAAGTTACTGGCCTATAATTTGTAGACTACATTTTCTCCCTCTCAACCCCCTTCCTCCCTACATCTTTGAAAAATCAAAACAATGTCTGACTTTCTACTTATAATACCTCTTTATATTTCCTGTGATTTTCCCAGTATATCAGGCTCTCAGGCACTACTTTAGTTCTTCAGTGTGAGACTGGCATTGTTTCAGAAAATGGATTTGTGCTCTGATGTGGAAGAATACCAAGCATTTTGTAGGGAAGTAAGGTTCTTTAGACTGGTTCCCCACATATGATGTCAAAGGCAGTGGAGGTGGGTAGGTACCAATTAGCAAGGTTTTATGGAGGATAGAAGTTTCCAGATATGAGGGTGGAAAAGAAGAGGCAGAGTAATGGTGCCAAGCAGGAGAAAAAGGATTTCCCAGAACACAGACAGCCTGCTGGGGAAAAAAATCCCTATCAGATTTTTTTTTCTTCTTTAGATTACCACAACAGTGGAACAGAGATGAAAATTTGAGAATATGAGTTTTCATATCCTTTTTCTGCCAGTACCCATGAGAAATCTATTTTTTAAAAATCACAGGCATACTATATATATATACACGCACACATATATACACACATATATGTATATGTATATATAAATAAATATCTAAATAGTGGTGAGAACAAACTGTAAAAATAAAATAATATAGGTAAACCACTTTGATAAGGAAATATTACTAAATAAATCTAAGGTATCTCTGTGATGGTATACATATATTAAGATGTATATTTTACTATTATGACAAACAAAATTATTTTCAACAATAATTCAAATATAAATATTTTATTGGAAAAATCTCTAACCCATTAAATACATAGCAATGAGCCTAGAGTTCAATAAATATTGAATTATTGGACTCGACTAAAATTTGCTGTTCCCTTTCTGCATTTAACAGTGTTCTTATGTTCAGTTTCTCTTCAGGAGAGTTTTTTTTAAACTTGATATCACATACTTCAGTTTTTATCACAACTTCCCTCCCACCTCTGATAAATACATTATGAGCAATGTATTGTTAATTATCCTAACAGAAATTTCAAATTCTAAAAAAATTATTTTACTAAATAGGTAGCTTTCCCTTCAAATATTAGATGCTATGTTATTTGGGGCACATATATTTAATACTGATTTTATTTCATTATCTGTGGTACCTTTAAGCATAATGCAAAATTTTCTGCCTCTCTCTTTTAATCATGTCTGGTTTTTCCTGTTTAAGATCATGCTTGCCACTTCAGCATCTTTAGACTTAGCTGAGGCATAATTCTTTCTCTTCCAGTCCCTCATTTGAACTCTGTGTTTAACACCTTTTGTTTTCAGTGGTTATCACGTAAACACCAAATTGTTGGGTTTTGTTTTCTAATTCATTCTGCCATACTCCATTTTATGGCTTAATTCATCCCATTCACATTTACAATTAATAAGACAATTTCAGAGATTGCAGGAAACTTAGAGATCATTTGGTGAAAGGCTCCTCAACTTTTTTTATGTCATAGACCCCTTTTGCAGTATAGTAAAGCCAATGTATCCTTTCTCAGAATTACATTTTTAAATATATAAAATAAAATACAAGGTATTACAAAGGAATCAAAGGTTAGTTAAAATAAAGTTGTCATTAAAAAAAATTAAGAACCCCTGATATAGCCAATCCAAACCCCTCAATTTACAGACAAGGCCCAATAGTGTGAAGTGACTTACTCATGTTTACAGAGGTAGTAAGTAGCAAAGGCAAAATTTGCTCTCAGGCTTTTGAACTATAAATTCAACATTCTTTCCACCACTTTATAAAGTGATTAAACAAAAAAAAATCACTCCCAGTTTATTGATATGAAACTGACCCAGGAGGCAACTATTTGATTTTTTTTTGTAAGAGAAATGATTTAGAAAAAGAAACCCATGTGTCTGAGGAAAAATGTGAACATATGCTCCTTGAGGACTGTTGAATTTTTGTCTTTGTTTCTGCAGTAACTAGTACATAATCAGCACTTAATAAATATTTGTTGAATTAATTGAAGGGGGGCAAAGTGAATTAGATTCTAACATGGTCTAAAAGTTTAGTTTGCCCCCTTTGGCTATATAATCACATGACCGATCATTAGTCATACATATGAATAAATTAAAAAATCCAACTGTATTTCATTTTGTAGCATTTATTTTTCTACATGGACACTGATCAAATAATTTTACTCATGTAGCCAGTTTCATTATCGTCTATGCACTCTACAGATTACTTAGAATTACTTACTTAGAGAATCTTCCATTTTTTAGGTGTGGCTAAGTTGTTTTTAATTTTAATTTTTCACATGGTGGAGAGAAGACCTGTAATTCATCATTTCTGGGAACTCCTGGTGTAGAAACTACCACCACCAATGCAGATCAACCACCATCTATAATTTATTGTTTTATAGCATTGCCTAAGGGCATTGAGATATTAAATGCCTTCATGTGGTCACTCAGCTAGTATGTATCAGAGGCAGGACTTGAGCCCAGGTTCCTCATTCCAAGTTCAGTCCTCTACTATGCTAGTCTGCCTCTCTAACTGGACTGTATCTCAAGGAAATAAAGGTTTAAGGTAGAATTTGTGCATTCACATTTTAAAAACAATTCCTGTTTTCAATCCTTTTAAATTCTATTTCAGGAATTAAAATTGAAGTGACTTTAATATCTAAAAATATAGAAATTCAAAAATAGGAATGACATTTTCTTGTAAGTATATAAATGTATAGATATATGTACCTATATTCTCAAATGAAAACTTGCCACCTTCAAACTTTATTATTGACGTAGGGAATTATCCTAAATCTCAGTTATATCTGACTTGTGATCTCCACAAAGTCAAATGTCCATTACATTTGTGATTAAAGCAGAAACCTTTAGAAGGTCTGGGATAGATTATAGCTCTCTCATGAATTTGTGACATGTCCTTGGACAAATTGCTTAAGGAATCTCTGTATTTCCTGTGTGTATAATGAAGATAATCACACTTCACAGGGTGCCTTGATTCTCGAGATGACTTTTTTTTAGGACTTTTGAAATTTTTAGTTATAAACTATAATCAAAAAGCAAGATAATGCTTAGAAAAGTAATTTCTGTCAAGAGATAAATATTTATAATGCACATGTTCAAAATATACATTTATATAGATGTTTGTATACAATGCATTGAAAAGAAATTATGCTTTTCTACCAATTTCATTCTGATAGTCCTTCATGAAGAATTTGACCCTGTGCTATTTTTTTCATTTTCATGACTCAGACAAGGGCATTGATATCACACCTATCAAATTTGCAAATGACATCAAGCTAAGATTAATAACTCTTTGAAATTATTTTGAATTCCTACTGGTTTTCATACAGGAAAAGAATGTGCCTAGTGGTGCATAAGTGAACCTTGCACATGGAATAAAGACCACCTCTCCCTCTCCCCCCCTATTTTTTGCAACTAAATACTGTTTGTTCACTGCTTTATGCTTGGCTTATTTCTACTATAGAAATGGTTTCTAGTTCAAATCAGGGACTCTCAAGCATTGAAGGACTAAAATACTTATACAAAAGTATATCTAAACTATCATATTCAGAACACCTGCAACTTCTATGTCTGAACGTTGCTACCTGCACATACTGGAAATTTAGTCTATGAATAAATAAGAGTCTATGAAAAGAAATTACGACATGTGCAATTTTTTTGGATGGTGTAGAATGAACCAGAAATATCTTGTAAGATTGAACTAGGCATTTAAACTAGGAAATCATCTGCTTGTATTCTTCAGTGTATACATTAGCTAGTTTGTCTGAAGGAGTTCTCTAAATATTTGTCATATCTAGGATGTTGCCTGTTTTGTTTCATTTCATGAAAGACTGTAAGAGAATGAAATGGATACAAAAGCATAATTTCATGTCTAAGCATTTAGATATAAACTTCTATATGAATAGCTTTTCTAAATGTGTCTTATAAATATTGATATCTTGATGGAAATTACTTTTCTAAGTGTTATCTTGCTTTTCTATTAGTTTTTGCTTAAAAATCTCAAAAGTCCTTAAAAATGTCATTTTCATAACCATGACACCCCGTGAGGTATGATTATCTTCATTATGCACATAGGAAATAGAAACAGTGATTGCTTAAGCAATTTGCCCAAAGCCATGCCACAAATTCATGAGTGTGCTATAATTTAACCTGAATGTGCTAAAGGGTGCTGCTTTAATCACAAATGAAAAGCACAGTTGATTTTATGGTCATCACAAATCAGATATAACAGATTTAGGATAATTCCTTCTGTCAAAAATATAGTTTGAGGGTGGCAAGTTTTCACTTGAGATTATATATGTAGCATTTATGAACTCTTTATCACAATTTCCACTCTTACTGGCAAGTCAGATTCCCAAAGCAAGGATGCATCTTCCCCTCAAGGATATCATGGTACCCCTGAGAGGATGGGATATCTTTCTAGTACAGTACTATCAGATCAAGCCTCAATTCTACTGTGTCTCCCCAATAGCAATCACCAATTACAGTTAGTGTTTCTCTTATATCCTTGATAGTCCCTAATGATTATTGCCTTAGTATCACTTAACCAATTAACACTATTGGGATATTCACTGAAAAACTGAGGTACAAACAGCACCCTCCCTGAAATGGGGGCCCACCTTTCCTCTATATCACTTTGGTGCTTGGGGAGAGTACGCTTAAATTTAAAAGGCTTGCTGAAAAGTATTTTTCCCACCAAATTCACTTTGAAATGTAACATATCTCATGGACAAAGTCATTTCCTTGTTCACAGAAACCACCATCTCAGTGTTAATTCAGTGCTGGACTGGGTCAAGAAGTTCAATAGGGCTTTGCTCTTCACTTGGCTCAGCTGATTGAGTCTTAGTGTTCTTTCAGCCTTTTAAGGCTCATTTGGTCATGGTCTAGTCCTTTCAATTTTCAATACTCTCCCTAAGACAGGAAAGATTAGATACAAGTCACAGAAGTAACAGCAGGGCCCATGAGCTTATAGCTTTATATTGACCAAGTGGGGACCCAGGAAGTTACTGTCACTTTTCCCACCAAAAGGCTTTTAGCAGTTATTGCCATCTTATTAAAAAAAAAAAAACAAATAGGAATGAACAAGATCAAGTCATTGGATCCTTTTGTATGCATCCCCATGTATGAATATACAGAAAATGCATATTTCCATTTTAAAATCTCTCCATATTTAGAAATTAAAGTAATTGTCATGATTACATCTGCATGTATAAATATACAGAAAATGCACACTTCTATTTTAAAATATCTCTCTATTTAGACATTAAAGCAATTGTAATTTCAAATCCTAAAACATGTTCTGTTTCATGTGAGAAACAAGATGGAGGACTAGACATTTTTTCTCATCTCCATAACCTCTCAAACCTCTCCACAGAAATAATGTATCAGAGACAAAGTAATTTCAGCTATTTCCGTAGTGTAGGAAACTCAGAATCCTAAAGAAGAGGATAAAAAAACAACAACAGCAACAACCCATGAATTGATTCTCACTGACTCTGAGCTCACTCAACACCCTTCTCCCACCTCTCATGCTACCCTTATGTGGCTACACTCGCAGATTCAAAGACACAACACAGGCTTACCACAAAACCTACCCCCACCCCAATTCCCCCACCTTCTTTCTAGTGTTTTAGAGACCCCAACTCTAGGCTGTAGCCTGCTGGGTACCATAACCCTCTAGCATCAAGACTGGAAAGTTGTGAATTGCTGAATTGAGGAACAGAGGGAGTGGGATAGGCACTAGGAAAGTACATGGTGTATGTGTGTGGGGGGAGTTGTGGGGTGGGGAGAGGCTGTGCAGAACTCCACTAAGCCTGAGGAAAAGAGCACAGCATCCTGCTGGGGACAATTCTGACCATCCAAATGTCAGTTTGGGCAGATACTTAGGCTGGTGAACTCTGAATTGCCCAGCATGGGAGGAAGCTGAGAAGCTTAGAGATCAAGCCCCCATTCAGAGGAGAGGGAGTCAGAAAGTGAGTGATAGGGAAAATAAGGGAAGGGGGGAGAGATTGAAATTACCAAAGATTTCAGGAAAAAGGATACTAAAGGACCTTGAACATAAACAGACAAATCAACAGGGTAAACAGTAACTACAGAAGGAAATATGGCCTCCAGATCTAGTAAATAAGTTTAGACATCTATGAAAGAATACTGCAAAACAAATGAAAGTGATTCAACATTTGATGAGACAGAGGATCCTGTGGAATTTAAGGAGAACATGGAACCACAGTATGCCATTCCTGAGTGGTTCAAAAGAGAAATGACAAGTATGAAAGCAGAATTTATGGCCTGCACAGTAAAAATAAGCGGCAGAATAGAAAAAAAACTGGAATCTGCAATGGCATGCCTCACTAATGAAACAAAAACATGAGCAATAGTTTGGAAATATAAATACACTGAAGAACTGAAGGACATTCTAGAAGAAGAGAAGAAAAAATAATAACATTCAAAAGAAAATATGCTCATTATACAAGCAAAACATACTGATATTGAAAACAGGATGAGTAGAGACAACCTTAAGATCGTAGTCTCCCAAAATAACATTACAGGACAAAATATATCAATACTATAATGAAGGAAATAATAGAAGAGAACTGTCCAGAAGTTCTGAAGCAAAGTAAAAAATGCATGACTATTCTGCACCTAATAGAAAACATAGGAGGGAAAGGAATAATATGTTCCAAACAGCAGTGGAGTACAGAAAACAGACCAGAATGACCTACTCTGCAAATCTGAGCTTAACCATTCATGGAAAAGATAGACATTCAATAATAAAGAGGCATTTGAAACATTTTTAGAAAGAAAACCAGAACTGAAGGGATTGATTCTCAAATGCTCCAAACAAACAGAAATATAGGAGAACTGAATAAATGCAGCAGGCAAGGATAGGAATTGCAACAGAGTGACAGCTGAGAAAAAAGAGATCTTCTTTCTAATTGTACACAAGGAGACAGGAGTGAAGGTAGAAATCTGGTAGAGGTAACAGTAAAGAGGTAGATGGGACATTCTAGTCAGAACCGAGCAATATCTTGCCTTCAAGTAGATCCTTTTTTTTTGTGAGATTACATTACAACATGAAAGAGTACATGAAAGAGGGGGAGGAGGCAAGGGGATGGAGAGAAGTGTGTGATGTGTTGGGATCAAATGAAGGGCTAGCAGTGAAGGGAATGTGACCTTTATGGTCTCAGAAAGAGAAGAGACTATAGGGAAGTGGAGAAAAAGGACAGGTGAAGGGTGAACATGAGGAGAGAAAAGAAGGAGAACTTTGGTGGTGGGAAAGGGTTCCACTGATGCTACTATGAGTGAAGAAAGATGGTCTTTGAAGGGAGTTGGGGATGATAAGTTGGGTATGACCTGGGGTATTTGGTGCTTAAAAAGTCTACTTATCCTACATTGGGAAGGGAGGACATTGGGGCAGCTGGCATCTTGGGAGTAGAAAACATGGATCCAAGGAGGAGATTTTAAAATAAATGTGGGGAAAAGGTAACTAGGGAGGATATAGATCAGTGATAGGCTGCATGATAATGGATGTGGTTCAGGAGAGGTCTTCTCAAGGGACAGTACCCTCTTTGTCACTTGCAATAATTAAACTTGTTCTGGGAAAGAGAAAATGGAAAAGGGGAATCCATGAAGCAAGCTCCTTAAGGCAGTGGCAGAAACCACCTGTGGGAGAAAATTAGCTAGATACTTTGATACTTTGCATGAGGAATACAGAGAGAAGAGAATGAGGGTCTACAGCAGGGATGGAGAACCTGTGGCCTTGAGGCCACATGTGGCCTTCTAGATCCTTAAGTGTGGCCTTTTAGGATTCAGTTAAAAGGCCTCACTTAAGAATCTAGAAGATTACGTGTGATCTCAAGGCCACAGATTTCCCATTCCTGTTCTAGAGAAAGCAGAAAGAGAAGATGGATGATGAAGAGAGTGAAAGAAATCCTTTTTTTGGAAAGGGGCACACACACACAAAAAGAAATTTTAAAAACTAATAAATAGGATTAGTTGAAGGGGAGAAAGGAAAAATCTACTTGATTAATTGAAAGAAAAAGTGGGGAGGGGCAATAATTATATAACCATATAAAAGCGGGAGAGAAAAAAAGGAATAAGACCCTAAATGGAAAAGGATAACAAACAAAAGGAGGAGAGATTGGAGAGGGGGAGAGGGAAAGAGAGTCAGTGCATGCTAAATAGATATATAACCTTAATATTAAAGATCATATTATAAAAATATTAGAAACAGATCATATATCTTTCACAGCTGTGGGTAGGAGGTATATGCTTAACCAAACAAGAGGTAGAAGCAATTACAAAAGATAAAATAGATAACTTTGATTACTTGAAACTGAATAGCTTCTGCACAGACAAAATGAATGCATCTAGGATTTTTTTTAAAAAAAGGAAGTAGCTGAATAGAAAAAAAATCTTTTTATCGAATTTTATCAAATTTCTCTGATAAATCCAAAATATATAACTAATAGCCTTTCCTCAACATATAAATGGTCAAAAGATGTGAACTAACAGTTCTCAAAAACATAAATGCAAAGTATTCAGAATTACGTGAGAAAATGCTCCAAACACTAACAATAAAATAAATGTCAATAAAAAAAAACCATGGAGTTTTACCTTACAGCCTGCAAATTGGCAAAAATGACCAAAAATGGCCACAGTCAATGTTGGAGGGGTTGTGGAAAAATAGGCAGGTGGGACAGAAAGAATAGGCAAGTGACTAGCAACTCCAAAGAACAGAGGGAGGTAGACATTTATTTTTTCACTGCCTTAAGGCAAGTAGAAAAAGGGGCCTATCACATGAGGTAGCTCAGCCCCTCTTCTTACCTGGGAGGTTGAGTATACTAGGGAAGGCTATCAGATGATTTGGGAGCAGTGAAGGTCATAACTTTGGAGTAACCTCTGTGTTGCCTACGATCTAGTCTTTGTGCCACACACTTCCATCTATTGACTCTTCCTTTCAGTTGAACACTTAAAGACTGTTGCAAAGTTATTAATTGGCCTAATTTCAATATTGTTGTGTCTCAGGAAATAAAGAAGCCCAAAGAAAGGGAGAGAGACAGGGAATGGCTTAGTTGGTGGAACAGTCAAAACACACATAACATTTTTTAAATTTGCCATCTTACATGGGTGTGGTTTGTGGTATTCCAAAACAATTACAATAATAACATCAAAGATCACTTATCAGAGATCACCATAATAGATAGGATAATAATAATGAGGAAAAACTTTGAAATATTTTAAGAATTACCAAAATGTGACAAAGAAACATGATGTGAGTGCATGATGTTGGAAGAATGGTGCTGATAGACTTGCTTAGTGCAGAACTGCTACAAACCTTCAATTTGTTAAAAAAAAAAAAACCTTTATCTCCAAAGCACAATAAAGTGCATTAAAACAAAACATATCAGTATTGAAACATAGTTATCTATCTATCTATCTATCTATCTATCTATCTATCTAAATCTATCAATCTATCTATCTATCTATCTTTTTAAAAAGCAAATACACAGACCCCAGATTAAGAACTTTTGCTGCAGAGATTTTATCCATCAGTATATACCCTTAACCAAAACTGAAAATAGTCAAGTAGGTCCCACAATTGAGTAAGAGGAGGGCAACAGGCTGGATTGCTTATGGGAAGTTTTGGAGCTCTTTAATGACCCCAAACTCCCTGAAACAAAAGAACATCCATAATTTTAATAAGATTCTACTGGTGGTATTATACAGATGGAAGTCCTGGAAGAGTACAATCTCTGAAAAAATAAAATTTAGTATCATTCTGAGGGCAAAAACAAGAGAGAGAGAGAGATACATAGTGGTGGGAGTGGGGCATTGTACACAGGCCTCAACACATAACACATAATTATGAGAGAAAACTGGGATAAAGGATAACTTCAAAGAAATATATTAACAAAAAGAAGATAGCTTGGTCCCATAGCAAGAGTAAGGGATAATTATTGAAAGACTTGTTTGCTGCATCAATATCGTTCTCATGTCAAATGAAAGTGAGGTAGGCTCTTGTATGCTGGATGAATTCCTTGTGGGCAAGGGAAGTGGAACACAATAAGCATTTATATAATGCCTACTATGTTCCAGGTATTGTGCTAAGTGCTTTATAAAGATTATCTCATGATCTCATTTAGTCCTCACAACAACCCTATAAAGTATGTACTATTATTATTCCTCATCTACCCCAATCATGTGAAGATTTCCCGGGGCAGCTAGGTGGCACAGTGGATAGAGCTCTGGCCTTGGAGTCAGGAGAACCTGAGTTCAAATCCAGCCTCAGACACTTGACACTTACTAGCTGTGTGACCTTGGGCAAGTCACTAAACCCCAATTGCCAAAGCAAAAAAAAACAAACAACAAAAAAGATTTCTCCCACCAGAATGGGCAGATGAGGACAATGGCCAAGAAGGAGGCTAAAGCAGGTGCTGTGGAGTGCTTAGAGCTTGGTGAGACATCGAAGACACCAAGGTCATCTAGTGCATCCTGGGCCATCACTAGTTGTCTTGACTTTTGTCTTCTCACAGGACTTCAATAACTCCAGAAGAGACTGTGAGTCTGATGACTGCAATTTTGCCTCACTAAAATCCATTTCACACGTAAGTCAAAACATCATCCCTTGATGTCATTGGTCTTTGAAAATGAAAGTTGAACAACATTATTATCCTCATCTTACAGTTAAGGAAACTAAGGCAAACAGAGTAAGTCATTACTTACCTAGGGTCAAACATCTAGTTAAGTGTCTGAAGCAAAACTTGAACTCAAGTCTTCCTGCCTCTAGGCCCAGCACTCAATTCACGGTGCTGAAATGGACAAAAATCTCATTTATTGTGCAGGTATTAATGGGTTACAATGTGCACTTCAATGGATAGGGTGCTAGACCCTGAGTCGGGAAGACCTGAGTTCAAGTCTAGCCTTAAATACTAGCTATATGACCCTGGACAAGTCACTTAACCACTGGATGCCTCTGTAAAATAAGGATAATAATAGTGCCTAATTCTCAGGGTTGTTGTGGGGATAAAATAATATTTGTAAAGCACTTTACACACCTTAAAATGCTGTATAAATCCTAGCTGCTATTGTTATTATTATTTTTGGAGGGAGCACTCACATTAATCAAAGATCCATTGGAATAAGTGCAGCTGTCTTGTAAGATTTCTTTTGAATCTTACTTTTCTGAATCAACAACAGTTCTTTAACTGATATAAGACAGTTGACACAATGAGGAGGCCAAAGAAGCAAAAAACTGCATAGAAAAAACATTTGATCTTCTTGCCAAGTAGAGAGATGTGGAGGCAGAGGTGACACTGGTTTGGAATCCACATTTATTTGCAAAATATTACAAAAAGAGATGATGGAAGATTATGAATAATATTGCCACATAAAACAGAAAAGTGCAGTGGAGGGGAAAATAAGCCTGCAGAAAGCTTGGCATGAAATCAAACTAAGCCAGATAATACAAGAACACACATACTTGAAAATGGAAGGAAGATGACAAATAAATGTGTCATAGGGCTCTCTACCCTCAGAGTCTTCATACTGTGTGTGGGTTCAATGTGGGGAGAAGGAAATGTATTCTTGTCTTGGGCCCCAGTACAGTCCAAATTTGACACAAATACCAGACGAATTACCCCAAAATCAAATAATGAAGCAAATTGAGTCACATCTGTAAAGATTAACTGGAAAACCCATATAATAAGATCATTTTTAACCATTCATAAATGAATGGAAGACAATTGCCTCTTTTGTTGTCAATAACAGGTCTGCTACTGGCTGTCAGATACTCTATTTCTAATGCTGCAGCCATCAATCATGCTAGCTCAGCCTCCACAAATTTTGTTCTGCCTCTCAGCCACCAACTACTAAAGCTCTGCCTATTCATCCCTCTTTTGTGGTTTTGCCCAGTGGAACTCCTAAGATAATTTTCAGGAACCCAGGTTATGATAAGAGTAAAAAGGATGTTTTTGACTATAAATCAAATGAGTTTATGCTATGATCATCTGAGTTGAGGCAGAAGAGTTTAGTTCAAAAGGCCTTTGCCTAATTTAAGCTTTTGCTAGCTGATCAGCTGGTTGTGACTGGAGTTTTTGTTACAGAAGAGCTAGATAGACATTGAGGATATGCCCTCAATACAGAAAGGCAATTCTGATTCTCCTCCCTATTTAATTCTCTATATCTGTCATGACAGTAGTTGTTCTGAACTTTTTTTTTCTCATCTCAAACCTTCTACACCACTCTCTCCCCTAGCTCTCCCTGCTGAGGATTTTGCCTCATGCTTCATTCACTACCTCGTCTCTTCTTCTGAGCTCACATCCCTCTGACATCATGCCCTACTACCTCCTCCACTGGTCTCTGATGATGAGGTGGCCTATCTGCTTGCCAAGGCACATGTATGGCCTCTGATCTCATTATTTAATTGAAACTGCTCTTTCCAATGTTATCATTGATCACTCAATCACCAAGTCTAATGGACTCTTGATTCTCATCTTTCTTCATCATGAGACACTGTTGACCACATTCTCCTCGTGAATACTCACTCCTCTCAGGGTTTTCATAATTCTTCTCTCTCTTGGTTCTCTTCCTACCACTCTGACTTCTCCTTCTCAGTGTCTTGCTGGATCTTTATATGTCACACCCACTACATTTGAATATCCCCCCAAGACTCAGTCCTGGGCCCGTTCCTTCTTTACTCTCTATGCTCTCTCCCTTGGCAATCTCAATACCTCCCATGGATTCAATGATCACCTTTATGCAGATGATTCCCAGATTGATATATCCAGCTCTAGCTTCTCTACTAAGGTTAAGTAATGCATCCCCAACCAGCTATTGAATATTTCAAACTACATGTCCCATAGGCAGCTCAGATTTGATATGTCCAAAACAGAAATAATATCTTTCTTCCAAAATCCTCCTCTCTTCTGAACTTGTCCATTACTATTGAGGGGGCCATCATTTTTTTCCAATCACTTAGGTTTTCAACCTTGGTGTCATCCTTATTATCTTACTAACTCCACATGTCCAATCATTTGCCTAATCTTTTCATTTCTTTATGATGCCTCTCAAATATATTTTATTCTCCCCATTCACACCATCCTAATTCAGGCCCTCCCTACTACTTGCTTAGACTGTTGCATTAGTCTTCTAGCTGGTCCCTCTGGTTCAGTTTTCTTTCCATTCAAACTCATTCTCCACATAGCTACATATAATTTTTTTTTTGAATTTTATGTCTGACCATGTTACCCCTCCCTCAATAAATTCTAGTGGCTTCCTATTATTTCCATGATTAAACATAAAGTGTTTTGTTTGGTAGTTAAAGCTCTTTATAACCTGATCCCTTTCCACCCTTCCAATCTTCTAATATTCTAGACCCCTCCGTGAACTCTCAGCCAAACTGGCCTAACTGCTGTAGCTCAAACAAGACACTAAATCTCCCACTCCATCTGTTTTTACTGGCAGTTTTCCATGGCTGGAATGTTCTTCAAATGACTCTTTGAATCCCTGGCTTGCTTTTAGACTCTGCTCAAAAGTCAGTTCCTATAAAAGGCCTTTACAGACCCGCCAGCTCTTAGTGCCATTTCCCTCTAAGATTACCTGCTATTTATCTTGTATGTTCTGAGTGATATACCTTGTCTTCCTGAGCAGAATGTAAATGCCTTGAGGGCAAGTACTTTAAAAAATTTTTTTTGTATTTCTAGTTTTTAGCCCAGTGCCAGGCACTCAGTAAGTGCTGAATAAATGCTTGTTGATTGATTGCTCAAAGAGCACATAGAGATTTCGAAGAGAAAGTTCACACTTTCCTTATGGGAGTAAAAGCTGCATAGCAGTTCATCAGAGTCATCAGCAAAGAGTAGTAAAGATCAGTTCAATGGAGACACTAGCAGAAAGTAACTCAACAAAGGTGACAGTGCCCAATATGATATCACTAGAAGAAAAAGATGACTGTAGGAAAGCAAGAAATAATGATGAAGGTGGAGAGGTGATGCAGCTGGAATGCCAGCCTAAGAGAATGAACTACCCTGGCTACACAAATTTCTTAATATATTTCACCTACTGTTGGAGTGGGGGATCCTAGAGTGCACTCTTGTGTGTGTGATGAAGTGGTGTTTTTCTTGCCCTTTGTTTTGCTATGCTGGTTTATTAAACCTTTTGCTTTGAATTAATATCATCTATAATATTAATTAATATTGACCTGCTGAAACAAATGCATTGGTATGGTCCCATGAGCTGTGGTTTTGAATGGATATGGATAAAAAAATGTACTTCACAATGCCATCAGCATTTCTGAATCATGTTATTGATTGAATAAAGAAAAAGTCAAAATCAATACTAAATCAGAAGGATAAAACAATTTAAAGGACACTAAATACAACTATTGTAGCTTCAATTTAACTTTGAAAAAATGGCAGATGGAGAAAAGTATATATTTACTTTGACTCTAGTACCATTTCTTAGGAAAATTTAATTAATCAATCGACAATTAATTATTTATTAAAATGGTCACCACAATGAAGGTGGTGAAAGTACTTAGAAACAATCTGTCATTAAACAGATCTTGCCAAACAGAGAGATATAGCTGTCAAGGGCAATTTTTATTCTACAAGTTCAATTACAAGCATGATAGATAACAGAAGACAATAATCCAAATTATCTTATTTAAGAAAAGCAAATGCCAATGAGGAGAGAATGAGCCTATAAAGCTAAATTGAATCATCTCAAGAGCTTTGATAGATGAAAGGAGAATAGGAAAACAAACTCAAAATGGAACAGATCTTCTTGCTTATGATACTGATTCAGCAGATCCACATATAAACACATTTGGGTTCTAGCTTCTTAATACCTGATACATCATGTGACAAACTGGCAAAGATACTTAAGATGAAAACCCAGAGATAGTAAAGAAAGAAGATGGGGATAGATGGTGAATTGAAGTATGAACAGCAGAGAGAGGAGGGAAGAGAAAGGAAGATGCAATGTGAGAATCTGCTAGAAGTTGGAATTTTTCATAAGACCTAATGATTCTGAAAACAATTTCTGTTGTGCTAGAACTCTGACCCATACTAGTGGAATTCAATAAATTTGCATCAAAGGCAGCCGAACAAATGAACAAATAGTAATATAATAAAAAAAAAAGGAAAAGAAATACAAGGAAAAAAATTGGGAAACCAATTGACCTCCTAAAGAGGAAGCCACTTCTGTGCTTAAAGGAGTGATGATGAAAATTCAAAGGTGACACCAGGAGAGATAACATTTAGTAGTAGATAGAGGAAAAAGAGATGATTGGCAATGGTTGATTACTCCTTGCTGATAGACGCTGAGGTGGGCATACGTTAACTTGATGTCAATAACAGAGAGGTATATTGCCTTCCTCACATATAAAAGTGTTAAGGAGAATATCCTGAAATGTTATAGCTCTGACAAACACTGTCAAATTCTCCTGATTAGAGGAATGATACCACTGCAAAGTACCCAGTAAGTGTGGATAGGGATTATGAAATGCTGGTAAAGAAACTGAAGACAAGAGGTATAGGTAGTATTTTTTGTCCTGCTGTCAGTTGAAGGTAAGGGATTCAGAAGACAAGAATAGATTTGGAAATTTAATACCTGGTTAAAAAGATAGTTATCTTAGAATGAGATTTAGATTTCTAGACCGTGAATGCAGCTGTCAGTCATCATATGGAAATATTTAGAAGTGTGAAGATGTTTTGAATAAGAATGGCCAATTTATTGACTTGCCTTGATGATAATTGTATCATTATTATAAATTTTATCTTTTGAACTAAGAAGGGAAATTTCAATTCTTCCTCAAATTCTTATCAATAAAGAGAAGTGGGAGGCAAAGCCAAGATTGTACAGTAAAAGGAACATTCTAACTGAATTCTCCCAATGTTCACCTCTAAACAACTTTAAAATAACACATCAAATCAAATGTAAAGTGGCATAACCAAAAAAAAAAACCTTGGAGTGAGACATTTTTCCAGTTTAGTATAACTTAAAGGTCAGATGTCTGTGGCACTGGAATGGGGAGTGCAGTGTCACAACACCAGTTGTGGGCCTTAAAGTCTGTGTAGGAAGCAGCTGGAAGTACTAGGAATTCTTACTGCCCAGAGGCAGTAAGGAGGCTGAACAGTTGGCTAGCAAAAGATTCTAGGAGATCCTTGTGCTAGCACTGAGTGAAGGACTGGGTGCAATTTGACAACTCTAGTACCCATTACCCAGTTCTAGGTCACAGTTTCAGGGCAGAGAGGAGTTGTGGTCATGAAAGAGCAGGGGTCCTACCTGGGTAAAGACTAGAGCACAGACCAGGAGAGCAGAGACCACACCTCTCCCAGGACCACACCATCTTGGAAACACTGACATCTTACAGATTGCTGGCACTAGCTGTGAAAACTGCAGGGTGAAAAAGCCTGAAGCTTGGGACAGTGACTGGACAGAGCTTAACTCTAACATAATGTTTAAAGTCAAGAAATAGGCTGAAAAAATGAGGAAAGAAACAAAAAGAACTCGACCATAAAAAAGCTATTATGGTGACAAGGAATCTCAAGGCACAAACTCGGAAGACAATGATGTGAAACATCTACAGACAAAGTTTCAAAGGGATTGGACAAAAAGTAGATCGGAAAAAAGCCCAACAAGAATTCCAAGAAGAAAGAGATTTAAAAAAACAAAGCAAAAAAGTTTTAAAAACTAAATAAGAGAAGTAGTGGAAAAATTGGGAAATGAAACTAAAGATATTCAAGAAAATTATGAAAAGAGAATTAACTTGTTAAAAGAGGTACAAACTGTCACTAAAGAAAATAACTCCTTAAAAAGCAGAATTGGCCAAGTGGAAGCAAATGACTCCATGAGACATCAAGAAACATAAAACAAAACCTAAAGAATGAAAAAATAGAAGAAAATGTGAAACATCCCATTGGACAAATAACTGACCCCCCAAAAAATAGATCAAAGAGAGATAATTTAAGAATTATTGGACTAGCTGAAAGCCATAATAATAAAAAACCTAGACATCATATTTCAAGAAATTAAAGAGAAAAACTGTCCAGATCTCTCAGAAATAGAGGGCAAAATAGAAATTGAAAGAATGCACCAATCACCTCCTGAATAAGATTCCCCAAAAGAAAATTCCCCAGAATATTATAGCTAAATTCCAGAACTTCTAGGTCAAGGAGAAAATAATGAAAGCAGTAAAAAGAAGTCATTCAAATATTGTGGCATCAGAGTCAGGATTACACAAGATTTAGGAGCTACCATAATAAATGAGCAGAGAGCTTGGAATATGATAGTCTAGAAGGCAAACATGTTAGGATTACAATTGAGAATAATCTAGCCAGTAAAACTTAGTATAATCCTACAGAGGGAAAATGGATATTTAATGAAATAGATAACTTACAGGCATTCCCAGAGCTGAATACAAAATTTAACACTCAAACACAACACTCAAGAGGCTCAAAGAGGTAAACTTGTGTGAGAAATCATGGAACTTATTAAGGTTAAACTGTTCATATTCCCAAATGGGAAGATGATATGTGTAACCTTCAAGAACTTTATCATCATCAGGCTAATTAAAAGGAGTCTAGTTAGGCAGTATGGGCCTGAGTTTATTATATTGGGATGATGTAAAAAGAAAATTGGAGGGCTGAGAAAGAGGGATATGGTGGGAGAAGGGGGAAGGGAGAGGAACAAGGAGGAACTGGTAAAAATAATGGGAGTTTTAGAGGGAGTTGATCACTCTATCTTAGAATTTGTGATAAACGAAGGAGAGGAATGTTGGATTGCATTCTATGTGCTGGGAGAACAGATTTCAAAAAGTTCAGAGAAAATATAGGAAGAATAGGATGTAAAACTCTCAAGAATAAAATTTTAAGTCACAGAGAAATGATAGAGAAGAAAAGGAGCTGTTGCCTAAAGAAAACAATGTGAATGCACAGAGAACTCATTGACCAAATAAAAGTTTTAAAAACAGGTGGTGGATGATGAATATAGAAATATGATATAGTCCTATAAAAATATTATCAGATGTACCAAAACTCAGAATGAGCTTAATATAGCAAGGAATTCAAAGGAGTGGGGACAAAATTGACTTTAAAAAGCTGTTGTAATTTAATGTTCAAGCTTGGTTTATATTCATAAGTTCTTTACTGACAAATACAATGATTCTATGAGGTATGCTTGTGTGAGAGGGTGTTTTGGCATGAGAGCTTTGGAAAGCTTTCTTCTTGCTTCAAGAAGGAATCCATGTGTCCTAGAACTTCCTAAGGAAGAAATCCAGAGAGAAAATTTAAGGGCAAATATCTAGGGACTTTATCCCCAATATGTTCCTGATTTTCAACTTACTTCCCTGGAGACTTTGAAGAATTTCACATTTGGTGAAATCAAGAATTGTTTTTGTCTCTTTCCCTCTGTCTCTATCTGTCTGTTTGTTTGTCTGTCTATGTTAAACTAAGGTATTTTGGTCCCAGGAAGAGAGCCTAATTTGTGTATTGCCTCTATATTTTAATCTATATATTTCACTGATTTCCACTTGCTATCTGCTTAGATAACTGAGTTTATTTGTATTTACTATATTTGTGATAGGTTTGTATGTAACCAGTGCTTGTTGAGAAGGGGGTCAAACCTTTGTATGTAAAGTGTGACCTTTGTTCTTTAAGGGATAGCAGTCAAGAAAGCCCCTTGAATCTAAAGATCATTTCCCCTAAATTAACAATTTTTAAAGTGGTGGAAGCAGATAGATAAATACAATTCTAGTCTGGTATTCCATCTCTCTAAGGAGAATAGAGAAGTTAGCTTTGTGATTTTAATCTCTTACTCTCATCTAGGCAGGAATCAAATTCTTCCTTGAAGAGGAGTATGATAAATTCCAGAGATATCTATTCATGTCTCCCTGTGAGCCACATATAGACAACCCATGTGGACATACATATAATTTAGCATAACCTACACAGGAAACACACAGACATACACACACATACATACACACACCCACTAATACATTGGGGAAAAGAGAATAATCAAAATAAGGATCAAACTGTTGCTTGTGGTCATGAGAAGATGATAATGGATGAAAGAGAGAAGGCTTAATTACTCAAAACTTATTTCACTTATAGCTCTCCCAAAGAATGAGCATCAGTCTGGAAAGGTAGGATAAAAATAGACAGTAGAAAGTGAATACCCAAGCTCAATAGATAGGAAGAATATGATAAATTAAAGCCAAAAAAGGAAGGGATTACTATCTTTAAAAAAGTGCTGAAAAAAAGTCTGATATTTTTATGTAAACAACTAAAGAAAGGAGTAGGGGACATGAATTCCCTACTTTTTTCTTTTAATATAGAAGGAGTAGTCATTCAGCCAACTATATATGATAGACAATGTAGTTGCAGATAAATTCAGAAAGGCATATATTAAATTTTTTGTTTGTTTTTTGCTTTTTTTGGTAAGACAATCAGGGTTAAGTGAATTTCCCAGGGTCACACAGCTAGTTAAGTGTCAAATGTCTGAAGTCAGATTTGAACTCAGGTCCTTCTGATTCCAAGGCTGGAGCTCTCTGCACTGCACCACCTGGCTGCCCCAGTAATGTGTGGTTTTTAAACAACTCTTGCAGGAAAAAAAGAAAACAGAAATTCTAACTACAAGAAAAAATATGGTTCTGATTTCAAACTTGAAAAAATTGACAATTTCTTTCTCAATCCCTCCAGTTGCTAATGCTGTTTCCCTTCTGAATTTATAAAAATCATTGTACATGTTTTATTTCCCCATTAGAATGTAATGTCCTTGAAGGAAAGGAGTGTTTTCTTTTTGTCTTTGTATTTCTAATATGTAGTATGGCATCTGCTAAATAAATAATTGCTGAATTGAATAAGCTCTATGCCACTAAATCTTGCTGATCCTTATGAGCTCAAAATTGCCAACTCCATTGTCCATGGTATTCTTTGTATCTTTCACTGTATTTGATAATTCTACTCTCTGCATTAGCTAAACCTTTGGTAAAAGTCACAACTACAACTTTTGCCTGTTTCTTTTCCAGTTTTTGTTGTTATGTTGTCCTTGGACTAATAAAGAACTCCAAATGAGTTGTCCACACATTCATAGCCATTCAGTAAGTTAATCAATAAGTATTATTAAGTTCTTACTATGTGCCAAGCCTTAGTGTTACAAAGAAAAACAAAACAGTTCTTACCCTCCAGGAGTGTACATTGTAATGGGTTGTCTGATTCCAGTACAATGGTTATATTGAAAAATATATATTGTAACAGTAGCAGTAGCAATACATGTGAAGCTCATGCTTATAATTTCTTTGAAAAACTTCATTAATCTTTTTCTATATGTAGCACTCTTAAGAAATATCTTAATTTAAGCCTGTTCCATTTACACCCTACCAAATTTAGAACATTGCACTTCCAGTAATTGTGGGAATTATTCTATCTTTTGCCTCCCACCATGAGAAAATGTTGCCTAGAGCTAATATTGGGTGATGTACCATGGCAATGAAATACACAATAGCACATTTGCTTTGTTTTATATCCCTTAAGATAATGAAAGGACAACTTCTCTTTTGCAGGGAGATTTTTTTGCATGTGAAAATACAACCTCCTCTTCTATAAAATACTGATAATATCAGGGAACATGATCCACATATCCAAGGAAAAAAAGATTTTTCCAGATTTACATAAAAGTAGGAACAGACTCTCTCTAAGGATGCCTAAAAGCTATGTGGCTTTAAATGTGTGGAACACAGGTCCTAGAAATTCTCTAAAAGTGAAGCAGTGCACCCTGTTCTGGTACCCAGCTCATAGAAATATACAGAAAAGGAAATAAGGAAGGAAGGAAGGAAAGAAGGAAGGAAGGAAGAAAAGAAGGAAGGAAATAAGTATTTATTAAGTATCTACTATGTATGAGGCACTATGATAAGCACTTAACAATTATTATCTTGTTTGATCCCCCCAACAATTCTGAGATCAATGCTATTATCATCCTCATTTTACAGTTGGGGAAATTGAGGAAGATAGAGGTTATGACTTGCTTACAGTCACACAACTAGTAAGTGTCTGAGGCTGGATTTGAATTTAAGAGTTCCTAGCTCCAGACCAGTACTCTATCTACTTTAGCACCTAGCTGTCACTTCTTAACTATCATTATGGGTGGCCCTGAATAAAAATGTGACTTTTATGTGCCTCAATTTCTTTATTTATAAGATGAAGAAAGTAAGATCTCTTTTATGTAACAGAATGTTGTAAATGGCCAGCATTCAAAAAAGGAACACCATGGGGAAATGTTTCAAATTTAGATGGCCCAAAGATCAGCAGGAGCTTATCATTATTGGCTCCTGTATTATTAAGGAAAGAAAGGTGTTCAAATGACATAGTATGTCGGCTGGGAAAAAAAGGCACTCAAAGGAAAGAATGGACCAACAGAAGATGCATTAGATCAGCATGATTCAGGAATTCCTGGGCAATGAGGTGGCGCAGTAGTAGATAGAATGCCTGGCCTGGGGTCAGGAAGACATCTTCTTGAGTTCAAATCTGGCCTCAGACATTTCCTAGCTGTATGACCCTAGGTGAGTCACTTAACCCTGTCGGCATCGGTTTCCTCATCTATAAAACGAGCTGGAGAGGGAAATGGCCAACCACTTCAGTATATTTGCCAAGAAAACCACAAATGGGGTCATGAAGAGTCAAAAATGACTGAACAACAAGAGTTCCTATCTTATGTCATTCCAATCAGGCATATGTACTTTTCCTTCCCCTTCACTGTATATACAAATATTCTCTGCCTGTTCCTAGAGCAACATTTGAAAATTTAAACATGTCCAGATATCTTTTGTCTACTTCTGACTATACATGTATACCACAGGTTTTGGACTTATTCTCCCAAATACCCATTCATACTTGCAGTTTGGGTCTCCAAAGAGTACTGCTACTTCTTCCCTTAGGGTCGTTGGGGTAAACTCTGAGGAGTTGGAGGGTATCTTTCTAAACTATAGTTCATGAACCTCTATCAGTGTGTCCCTTCAATGATTATCAGTTGATATAAGTCATCCAGACAATCGGATTTTTAGAAATCAGTATTTACTAAGGTGGTAGATTAAGATCAGTAGCTACAAAAATCCCTTCCAAGTTGGGGTACACTTTCCCACAAATACCTGCAAAGTCTAAAAATTGGATTCAAACTTAGAAGTACTTGGAAAGGGTGGTAATTCATAAGGGAGTAAAAGGGGGTAAAAGTTCTGGAAGTCCTTTTGCTGGAAGTCTTTTTCTTCCTTTCATGGGTCCTTATGGAGAGTATCCCTTTCTTCTCATTTCCTTGTAGGCTACCTCATTTCCTTAAAGCCACCTTTTTCGGTGTGTCTAGTTTGTTCTTGGCTCTGAATTCAGACATTGCCAACAGCTGCTGCTATTACCATTTTAGGGATAGTTCTAGAACACCAATGAGAGGTCCAGATCCTCAGATCCTCTGAAATTCATAGTCTCCTCTAATCAAAGGGAGGGAACTCTACACTCTTTCCCCCAAGTAATTGTCTCTCAGGGACTTGACTGGAACTGCAGTCAAGTCCTCTAACCTACCTGACACTTGAATGTTGGGTTCTGAAATGGTTTGCTATTTTAGAAGACCCATAGGGTATGACAGGGCATAAATTAATTTCATGCCTTTGAGTGATTGATTCAGTAGAAGTGTTCTTCATAAAAGCTATCAGGGCCAGAATATTTTGTTAATTATTTCAAGTGCGGTGAAGGTGATTGATTGATTGATTCAGCCAATGGTCACCCTTATGTATGACTCATGACTGGGTTGAGTTTGCCCCTGATTGGTTGCTGAGTCAGGATTCCACACTGTCTTGTAGGTCTTTTGGAAATAGCTCTCCAGGACACAGGATATGATGTTAGTTAGGAGGTAGAGGAAAAGTCCTTCCTTACCCTGGCATAATGGTACGGCAGTCAAGGCCTCAACTAATATATGAAGGATGGATTCAACTGGTTGGGATTATAGCAGAGCCTCCTGACTCCCTTTTCTCTTGTTACATGTTTCTGTTCCTCTAACATCAATGTTGTCAACCTTGAAGATTTGTGGACACTGATAACAAAGGCAGTTACAACAGCGGTAGCAGTAGCGGAATTGGGCTTGGAACAAGCAAAACAAGAAAGCATCAGCATTGGAAAGAGGCCATCAGACCATTTGGTGTTTGACCATAAAATGCTGGTACAAATGTGAAATGTAAAACAGCTAGCTAGGTTCCAGTGAGGCTTAAGTATATAACACTAGTAGTGATAAATTACTGAATTCTGTTCTGAACATTCTATAATTCTTTATTGCTTAGCATTTCTTTTTCTGTTTGGGAATAAACTGTTTCAAACTTGATTCATCACTGTACATTGGAACCTTTTTTTTTAAAAAAAACTTAATCTCCTTTCTGGGGAAAAACTATGTAGTAGAGCCTATAAACATTTCTGTAATTAGCATAAGTGGCATCTTTCCTCAGAATAATCAGGGTAGAATGAGGTGGAATGAAGGAGTGGGAATCCAACTTCTCACTGTGAGAAGTCAGGCAACCCTAAGAAAATGAACTGAGTATACAAGCACATGGCAGGACACAGAGCAGAAAGGGCTGGTAGCCTAAATCCCTAAGAGTGCCAGCAGTAGTTGCCTTTTGCCCCTATGCTAGTTTGATGTGCATGCTATGTTATGGGTATCTAAAGAATCATAAATGACTCAGGAAGACAAAGTTAGAGAATTGACCTGTCATTTCATTGGTATGGAGAATTCCTATACCAGTGAAACTCCCTATGCTAGCGTAAGTCAGTACTTTCTCTGTAACTTTTGGTCTTAGAAAACTGAGTGGTTAAATGACTTGCCCAATTTCACACAGCCAGCATTTTTCAGAAGCAGGACTTGAATTCAAGTCTTCCTGGCTTTGAGACCTGCTCTCTAATCATGCTGCCCTTCAGCATGACTCAGGAAGCTGAAAGTTATAGGATGCTAGTGCTGGAATGGACCCAGTAGAATGGAAGCTTCTGGAAGGTAAAGACTTTCATTTTTGTCTTTATAGTCCCAGTGGAGGGCCATCACCAGTCATCTTGACCTGTCTTGCCACTGGACTCCGATGACTGGAGGAGAGAGTGAAGCTGATGACTATGCACAGCTCTGCCTCTCTCAAATCCAAGTCACTTGCAAGTCAAGAAATCACCCTCTAATGTCAGTGGTCCTCTTCAAGAATGAAGAATGAACAATAACAACAATCTATGGCCCCAGTGACTGGCACACAGTAGCAGCTTAATAAATGTATACTGAATTGAACTCTCTTGAATTAGCTGTTGTTTAGGTCAACTACCTTACTTTATAGATGAGGAAACTGATAGGATTACCACCCAGGTTTTCCCTGAGTGACTTTTTTTTTAAACAGCTATATCAATATATTTAAATATATATTCTTTTTGTTTTAAACATGACCTTCTCTTCTCAACCTTGTGCTTGTTATTGGGTAAAATTAACATTGCTACTTCCAGTAGTAAGAATAACAACATAATAAATACTATGAAGTAACTAGAATTCCACACTATAGTGACAGAGTAAGGTTTCTTTCTGGAATTTTTCAGAGTACTAGGTGAACAGCTGTGGCTAAGCCTTAGATTGGAGGTGAAACCAGTCCTTATTCTGAAATGGCAACTTTCTAAAAAGGGATGGAATAATATCTGGAGTTTGCAGTCCTTGGTTTTGTGCACCCCATAGTGACTGCCAGTCATCTGCTGGCTTTTGTCTATTCTTTGTGTAGAGCTTGGGCTCAGCTTGAGTCCAAAGAAACAGCAGCCAAGGCTGGAGCCTATCTGTTTGTGGAGAACATAGCGTTTGATGTTTCTGGACGTCTTTGGAACACACAACTCCTACCCTGAATACCTGCTGCCTTACAAGCACTTCTCACATGAAAGTACAGGACTCTTAAACTGTACCTTCCACACACTGTCCTAACATTTCTAATGCAGACAGGCTGTGTTTTCAAACAGTTGGTTGTCTCGTTGGTATTTGAAATGGAGTAAAAAAGCACTGTGGGGTTATAAGGAAAATGGTGATTTCTCTGAGGTGACAACTCGCTGTTTCAGAGTATAGACTCCCCTTGGTTTTCTGCCCTTGTGCTCTCTCTACTGTATCTCAAGCTTCTTCTTATTAGTAGTGCAGCCTTTAGTCTAGGTTATTTCTATTTAGACTAGCTAGCTTTTCATGGGTTCACAACTTCCTGATCAAAATAAATATTTCAACTACTTTGTTAGGAAGTTGCCAGCATGAATGCATTGGTTAAGCTTTTAACAATCTTCATGCTATGTCATTCACTATAGCCTGCCGGAAAATCTCCTTTATTTTATTTGTTTGTGAGAGTTTTCTCGCTCCCCTTTTCCATAAAGCCAGGAGGTGCATTTAGGCTGTGCACAAAGCTGTAATCCTATGGGCTTTGTTTTGGCCCAAAGACTTTTTGAGAAACTTTGATAATTCCCCAGTTTGCCATTTTTGAAGTTCATGAATAGCATAAATATCCACACTACATTGTAATTTCTTCACTATTCAGTTTGAGAATTTTTTAGACCTATCTTTTAAAACATTATATTTCACATCTCTTTAGGGAATATCTCACTTAGTTTGATGAGTGCTTCAAGGATAATACATGGTCATGAAATAAAACAAAATTCTTTTACAATAATGTGAAGTGACTTTGTCTAATTGACCTGATTATAATTTTAAATGGATTTTTTAAAAGCAGGAAATTGTGATAGCAATGTATATACTGACACCAAACATTTGTATATCGGAGCTGGCTGAGAGGCTGCTCTGAATTGCATCACTACTTTGTCATGTGTCTTGAGTAATGTGGGTTTGTCCCGACCTTGCACAAGTTTCCAATTTACCATGTGGGAGCTCAAGGTATCTGCTTTCAGTTATGTATGACTCATTGCTGAGGGGCTTTATTATTGATGATGAAGAGCCCCCTAAATGGCTACTGAATGGAAAGAGCTCAATGAGCCTTTTAAAAAGAGACCTTTTCTGGCTGATTCTTGAGGTGGCAAGATGTAACTCCATGAGGGATGCGAAAGGAAAGGATCCTTTCTCTGGTCATGTGGCACTGGTGCTGGGGATGGGGGTCATAACTAGATGAGTTTGTACCTGAAATCTGGAAGCCCATGTTCCTTTTATGTTTCCTTTCCTTCAGCAAGTAACTTTGTGAACTTGTATAACTTCATGAATTGGGTTAGGAGAGCTTACCAGAGCCATTGTAGCAACTAAAGCAGTGGGCTGGTAGAAAGTGAAGTGACTGCATGGGAGAGAGAAACCACCAGAAAGAGTATCAGGCTTGGCAATGCCTGGTGAAATGTATAATGTCTAATTGGCAGCACTATACACCTGTTTTACATTCTAATGAGGTTGAAATATTAGCTTCTCAACTGATTGTAACCGTAGTTGTAAGTTAAGATACTGAATGTTCTAATTATTCTATTAATGTGTACTACAATCTTCTTAAGCTTGGCATTCCTTTTCTTTTGAATAAAAATAAGCTACCTGCCCCATCCCCAAATTTATATTATACATTGGGCACCTCTTTTACATTCCCCTTTGGGGAGACCCAGAGGAGGCACAACTTAAACTACAGTTATCATTGTCCTCAGAACTCTGGATTAGGCATTTTTTTAACCAATCAATGAGTGTTAGAATGGGGAGTCTAATCTTCCTAATTTAGGGGCTCCTAATCTGAGGTTCACTAACCCCATAGGGCCTATGGATAGATTTCAGGGAGTCTAGGAACTTGGAAGGAGGAAAAATTACACCTTCATTTCAATAGAATTGATTTCTTCTGTAATCTCATGGATTTTCCTTTGTGCATTTAAAAACATTATTTTGAGAAGAAGTCCATAGGCTTCACCAGACTGCCAAAGAGGTCAATGATACAAAAAGGTTAAAAACCCCTCCTCTAATTAGAGAAAAACTCCTTTAGTAAGGAACCCATTATAGGATAGGTAAGGACAGAGAGGAGAAGATACCTCAGCTCCTGAACTCCCAGTAGTGGTTCTTCTATGTTAGGTTTGGAATAAGAATCTTTAGTAGTTTGTAGCTTTAAATGGAAAAACTCACTCTAACCTCTGAAAATTAGCCGAGGATGAAATTAGCAAGCCAGGGATATGGCCTGACATACTTCTTACATACATCCCTCTGGGATCATGGCTTGGCACCTTAGTACAAGAAAGCCTACCTCACACCTTCCTAACCCTTATTACTCTTCCTGCTTTTATTCTTGTCTCTCTGAGTACACTTCTCCAACCTTTCCGTGTAAGCTGAGAAATAGAGAGCAGAATTATAACATAGCTGCCTAGTACAGTGCAGGGAGTAGTGGTTATCATCTTTAGTACAACCCTGTTCTAAGTTCCAGGAGCTGTAAAATATACCTGGGCTGGGCATGACATAATTCTACAATATTGACTGTAGGCAGAATTGTGAACTAGACAAAGCTCATCTTTGGCATTCAGAATTCTTCACCTTTAGCATTCTTCTCTCTGTTCCTTTCCCAACCCTTCCCCACAGATTCTCTCTTCTTCTTCAAGAAGCTTAGTGTCCTCATTCAGTCAGTCAATTTATTAAGCATTTACTGTGTTCCAGGCACTATGCTAAGCTCTGGGAATGAAAAAAAAGGGAAAAGCCTCAAATAGCTTACAATCTAATGGAGACAACAAGCAAATATATACAAACAAGTTGTATATAGGATAAATTGGAAATAATTTTTTAAAAGAAAGAATTAGAATTAAGAGGAGTTGGGAAAGGCTTGCTGTAGAAGATTATATTTTAGTTGGGACTTAAAGGAAGCCAGGAGGTAGAGATGAGGAAAGAAAGCATTTCAGGCAGGGGACAGCCAGAGAAAATGCCCCTCTCTATAAAAAAAATTCTTCTCAAAAAGTTTTGGAACACTCTCATAGTCTAATGTTAATGGTCCCTAACAGCTTACTGTATTAGCTTTCCTTGTTGGGTTTGCATTTAAACAGAGATGGAAGGAATGAGGGTTTTAATAGTATAATTTCAGGAGGTGGATTAGATATTGCATCCCTGACAAAGCAAAAGTAATTACTTCCCTTGATATTCTAGAAGTTTTATTGCACCAAATGCATTTTGTTATTATTTTATCAAATTCTGTAAGGTATCCCTTGTTAATTTAGTTGATATAGTCTTAAAGCTTTAAATTAACCTTAAAAATGTTTTTGTTTTTATTATAATGGCACAACCAAACTATGATCATTGAATATACCTCCAATTCCTTAAGTTGTTCTTGATATTTTTAGGGAGCACTTAGTAATTTAATCCAGAGAATTATTTTTTGTTTTGGCAGATTGATCCACAAATATTTTTATCAATTTTAGGGTTTTTTAATGGGATTTCCCTTTACACTAAGATTTTGTTATTATTATATAGAAATGTTCCTGATTTTTATGTGTTTATTTTGTGACCTAAAAGTTTTCTGAAGCTGTTGGCTCAACTAATGTCTTTGTGGATTTCACACGGCTTTCTAAATAAACCCATACTATCATCAGTACATAGAGTTATTTTTAATCTTCTCTTTACATATCTTTAAGTCATTATTTCTTTCTCTTCTCTTATTGCTATTGCTAGCATTTCTAGAATTATATCAAATAATGGTGGAGAAAAGGGAGAATGAACATCCTTGCTTTAGTCCTGTCTGTATTGGGAAGAGTTCTAGTGTACCCTTATTGCATATACACTTGATTTTGGTTTTAAGATAAATACTTTTTATGATAATACAAAGGTCTCTCTATGCCTGCATTTTGTAGTTTTTAGCAAGAATTAGTGTTGTGCTTTGTTTGGAAATTGAGATAATTATGTGGTTCAGGTTGTTTTTGTTTCTCATATGATGTGTTGATTGTTTTCCTATTATTGAAACATCCTTAATATCCTTAACTTAAATCCAACTTGATCATGATGAATGGATGGTCTTGGATGAATTGCTGTAGTCACTTCAACATTTATTTAAACTTTTTGAATTAATATTTATTAATGATATTGGTTTATAGTTCTCTTTCTTTATTTTATCCTTTCCTGGTTTTAGCATTAAGAAGCATATTTATCTCTTAGAATGATTCTGGTAGGGTGCTTTTCTCCCCCTCAATTTTTAAAGAATAATTTGTTTAGTATTAGTATTAATTGTTCTTTAAATGTTTGAAAGAATTCTCCTATGAATCCATCAGGAAGAGTAGTTTTTTTTTCCTTTGAAGCTAGTTCTATTTTTTTTCTGAGTTTGGATTAAGATATTTGTTTGATCTTTTGTTAGTTTGGGTATTTTGTATATTTTAAGGTACTCCTCCATTTCTTTTGTCTTATCACTTTTGTTAGTCTATAACTGTACATAGTAGATCCTGATAATTCTTTTTAGTTCTTTTTTTATTCACTGGCTTTTTTGTTATTTTGATTTTTTGCTTTCTTCTTTTTAATGAGTTTATGAAGGTTTATCAATTTTGATAACTAGTTTTTAATTTTGTTGATTATTTCTATAACCTTTTTGGTTTTCAATTTATCTACTTTTCCTCTAATTTTCAATGTCTATTCTTTTGTGCATATTTTAGGTTAGTTAATTTGTTGGCATTCTAATTTTTAAAAATGCATACTCAATTAATTAATCTTCTCCTTTTCTATTTTGTTAATGTGTGTTTTTTAGGGAGATGCTTTTTCCCCATGAGGATTGCTTTATCTATATCCCAGAAATTTTAGTACATTGTTTTGTCATTATCATTTTCTTTTACGTGATTATTGTTTCTATGATTTGTTCGTAGATTCACTTATTTTGGATTCAATTATTAATTCTCCATTTGGGTTGTTTTCTTTTGTGTGTGTGTGTCTATAAATTGATTACTATTTTATTGCATTATGATTTGTTAAGCATACTGTTGCTGTTCAGGCATTTTTCAGTCATGTCCAACTCTTCATGACTTCATTTGGGGTTTTCTTGGCAGTAATACTAAAGTGATTTGCCATTTCCTTCTCGAATTCATTTTACGGAGGAGGAAATTAAAGCCAACAGGGTTAAGTGACTTGCCCAGGGTCACACAGCTGGTAAGCGTCTGAGGCTAGATTTGAACTCAGGAAGATGAATCTTTCTCATGCCAGGCCCAGCACTGTGCTAGACTTGACTCACTTTATTACCTAGCTTTTATTACATTTATTACTTCTGTTATTTTTACACTATTTCCAATATCTGTGTACCTTGATGCATAGTGCATTTTTGTAAATTTCATGTGGTGCTGAAAAATATGTATATTCTTTTGGTAATCTCATTCAGAAGACACCACAAGTACTTTAGCTCTAGTTTTTCTTGCATTTTAAACAATTCTGTATTTTCCCTTTTGTTTATATTTTTGCTAAATTTGAACGAATCCAAGAGAAAGACATTAAAATCACCTACTATTATTGTATTATTGTCAATGTCTCCATTTAATTCAGTTAATTTTTTTTCCTTTATAACTTTAGATGCTATGACATTTGGAGCATATAAGTTCAATATTGACAATGGTTTGTTTTTTACGATTGTTTTCAGCATAATGTAATTTACTTCCTTGTTTCCACATTATGAATCTTTATTTTTGCTTTATCTGATAGCATGGTTGTCACTTCTCCTATTATTCATTTACCTGATACATAGTAAATCTTGTTTTAGCCAATTATTTTAATATTGTATATGTATGTCTTTGATTTTGAGATATGTTTCTTGTAAGAGACAGATTGAGGGGCTTTATTTTCTTATCCAATCTGCCACTCTTTTGTTTTATTGGATTACTTATTCCATTCACATTTAAAGTTATGAGAGTTAGGTTTAAATTTTCTTCCATTTGCCTCTAATATTACTTTTTTTTTTCAGAATTAGGATTTTTGTTCAGCTTCCTCTTTAATGACAATACTTTCACTCCAGTTATTTTTGCTTAATTTACTTTAAGACAATCCTATTCCCAAGGGCTCTGTTCCCCTCATCCTTAATTCTCCCTCCCCTCCCTCCTTTCCCTATTTTTGGAGCTTCATTTAACTTACCAATTCATTTTTATTTATTTCCTTTATGTAGTTATCTAATTCTTCCTCTCTTTTTCTCTCAGGTTAAGTAGTTAATTAAAATTCCCAATTTAGAAAAGAAAATATGACTGTAGGAACTGAAATAGGAAAAAAAAAATTTTCTCTGATGGATTCAAAGGACAATTCTATCAAACTTTCAAAGAACAATCAATATCAATATTATACAAATTATTTTTTAAAATTAAGAAAGAAAGCACTATACCAGATTCCTCTTATGAGACAAAAATAGTTCTAATACCTAGATCAGGAAAAGATAAAGCAAAGAAGGAGAATAGAAAAATGACATCATTAATGAATACTAATGAAATAAAACTTGGTCTTAGACTAGAGTCATTCATCTAGAAAAATCATTCATCATGACCAAGTTGGACTTACAACAGGAAAACAAGGATGGTTCAGCTTAAATAAACATACTTCAAATTATAACATTCCAAATTACATCATTATCTTAGTAGATATAAAAAAGCTTTCACAAAGTACAATGCTAATTTATGTTAAAGGAAAAAAACTCACAAAGTGTAGGAAGAAGGCACATTATTTAAGTATTACTAAAACAAACAAACAAACAAACAAAAAAAGCAAACCTAAACCCAAAAGCAAACATTAAATGCAAAGGTGATACATTGAAAGCTTTCTCCCCCCAAAAAATGCAAGACTAAAGCAACAATGTCCACTCTCTTCCCATGAAATATAATAATTCGGTATTCAATAAAGTAGAAAACATAAATTATTTGAAAAATAACTCCCTATTGGATAAAAGTTCTGGGAAAACTGGAAAGCAGTCTGGCTAAAATTGAGCTTAGATTAGTATTTTATTCCATATTTCCAATAGATTTGATAAGTGATCTTAATATTAAAGACCATACTATAAATTTTTAAAAAGAAGCAGATCATATCGCTTTCATAGTTATGGGTAATAGACATATTTTCATGAAAAAAAAGAGATAATTACAAAAGATAAAATTGATCATTTTAATTGCATAAAATAGAAAAACTTTTGCAAACACAAAATTAATAGATCTAGGACAAGAAGGGAATGGTATGGTATCCAAACTGTATAGACAACTAAAAAGTATACACAAACACACACATATATATGTTTATATGTGATACACATACATACACATGCATACATACATATTTACATACATATTTGTGTGTATGTATGAGGAAGAACAATTTTTGATAGATAAGCAATCAAAAGATATGAATAAATATTTCTTAAAAGAATTGGAAGCAATAAGCAACCATACAAAAGAATGTTCTAAATCACTAATAACATGAGAAATGCAAATTAACACAAGCCTGAGGTTTTACCTCACAACCAATAAATTACCAAAGATGACAAAAGACAGGAATAGTTAATGTTAGATAGCTTGTGGAAAGATAGGCACACAAAAGCTTTCTTGGCAGGCCATGAATTGGTATAAACATTTTGGAAAAAAACAGTTTGGAACTATGTGTAGAAAAATGACTAAACTATATACACTCCTTCACCCAGAGATTCTACTACTAGGCATAAATCCCAAGGACATTGGTCATTGATCTTCAAAAAGGCACTATACACACCAAAATATTTATAGTATCACTTTTGTGTTAACAAAGAACTGGAAACAAAGTAGATGCCTGGAAAAAAAGATCTAAATTAACCCAGTGAAGTGACCAGAGCCAAGAAAACAATATGTAAAATGACTACAACAGTGTAAATGGGAAAATAACATCCAATAAACAACCAAAAGTTAATGTTGCAGACTTACAAAGAACAAACACAACCCTAAGGAGGAGATAGTAGTATATGCTCCTTTTCAGAGGTATGAGGTCCCAGGGTGTGTAACATTGCGTATATTTTTAGACTTTTATAATGTATTGGTTGGTTTTGCTGAGTTATGAAACTTTTTAACTCTTTTTTTTCTTCAAAAATATTTTTTTAATTAAAAAAAATTTTTTTTGTAGTGAGGCAATTGGGGTTAAGTGACATGCCCAGAGTCACACAGCTAGGAAGTATTATGTGTCTGAGGCTGGATTTGAACTCAAGTCCTCCTGACTCCAGGGCCAGTGCTCTATCCACTGCGCCACTTAGCTGCCCCCAAATTATTCTTTATCATATAGGATGGATTTCTGGAGGAGGATAAGGGGAGAAAATTAGGTTTTATAAAACCATAAGTTATGAAAAGTTATTTCAAAAATGTTTCAAGGGCTTTCCTCCACATCTAGCATAGAGGTGTCATGTGACTCAAAGAGAGGCATAATAGACATCCCTAGCTTCTTCTCTACATACCCTTGTCTAAGGGAGACTTTATTTTCTGCCAGGAGGGGAAGCAAGAAATTGGGGCCAGAAACTTGGCTCTTCTGCTCCCCTTAGAGAGAGGGGGTATCATGTTACAATTATATCTATATGTTCCCTTAAATATTATTAGTCTAGAGGATGTGGTTTTCAGGTTCAGGTTAAACTTCTGATCACAGTTTATTAATGGGGGAAACAGGTCCTCAAATTTTATAATCAAGGTTTAATTCCCTTCCCACCAAATGTCAGTTCCACAATGAAAATACAAAGCAATTAACAAAGAAATCCATTTATCTAAGTCAATGGCAAAACAGAAATCAGAGAAAGTATACGGAGAATATACACCAGACAATACAGATTGAAGCTCTCAAAATTCAGCTCAACCAAGAGAGAGTCTCAGATCTCTCCCAAGGGGAAATTCCCCAAAGTCTGTAGTGTATCAAGTAAAGGGTTAAGTATATAATGGAGACTGCTAGCTCCTCTCATGTTGGCTTTTTCTTAGAGTCTTATTCTCCCTTCAGCAATCTGAAGTGGAATTTCTTTCTAGGTGCTAGAAGACAGAAGTGCCCAAAGTGACTGCAGCATCCAAAGAGCCTGAGGAGACTCAGAGAAAGTTCAAAGAGAGCAAAGCTCTCCTTTTTCTGACTCTCAGCTTTGACCCTCATGGGAGCAGAGAATTGCTCTCCACCAATGAGGAGAAAATCCCATACCAATAGACTTTGGGACTCAGGTTACACAAAAAAGAAAGGATATTTTAAAACTGTGGAGCAGACAATCCAGAGGGCACAATGGAAGGGTGGGCCAATCTGTAGTGTAACATCAGGGGGGATGGAGGGGTAGGGAGGGGTGAGGTTGATGTGATTAAGGGAGTAGGCAACTGGATTTCAGGAAGCACATGTTTTCTTTAGCAGTTAAGTGTTCAGTATTACTAGAATGGCAATTAGTATTAGGGAGTGAGAATATATTAACCATTAAAGAATGAGTCCAAGCAGAATTAAGTCCAAGTATATTTCACTACATAATCATCGCAGATTTTATGCCAAATTTTTTGCAAAAAAGTGGGGTATGACCATTGTGTGAAGCTTTAAAATGTGCCAGTATTACTACACAAATGCTTTTTCATCAATTTGTGGAAACTTGCCTGTTTTAGGACCTCTAAACGCACATCTAGACAGGTTTGTGTTTTTTAGCTTGTCTTTTAGTTTCTGCCAGTCTCACACCAACTTTTCACTCACTAAAAACTGTCTTTCCGAAGCTCTGTTTCAATGCTGTTCAGTAAACAATCACTTTCACCTTGAAGTCCACAAAATGGTTTTTATATTTACCCATAATTCGAAAGAAATGCTTTGCACATTAATGTATCACTGGCAGATGAACTATACAGATTAGCTAGTTCTGGAAGATGCAAGTCTTACCATATCGCGTGACTCACTCATGACAGCTTTGCCTGCCCACCCACTCTCCTTACGCCTATGGCTCTTCATCGGGTTGAGTGACAACACTGTTACTACTGCAGTGCTCTAAACAAACCCCGAAAGTCGACTTTCAGATATATACTGATAATTTACAGTCACTTAGACTTCTGGGCTCACGATGCATGAGAGATAAATGTATATCCGTATGCCACTGGTAAATACACTGCTGTTCTGTTTACCTTCTAAGTGGCATGACAAACAGAATTATACCATGCAATGACTACACAATGAAAAGTTATAAACTAATTTTTGGACTGAAAACAAAAAACAAAACAAAACAAAATAGGGTGCAATGATTATGTGGTGGTGACAATTATGTGATGAAATGTGGTAATTAATGTAGTGCTTCACTTGAAGTCTGAGTTCAAATCCTACCTCAGACACTTAATAGATGTGTGACCCTGAGCAAGTCATTTAATATCTCTCCATCTGTTTCCTTAACTATAAAGAGGTAATAGAATTCAGTTGATTCTAAGGTACCTCCTAACTTCACATCTGATCCTGTGAGTATTGGTGGATGGGATTATTCAAAGAATTTAACATTTACTGCTAAGAGGTTTCTACACATCCTACTCTCTGGGCTATTATGGAAATAATTTAAATCTCTTAAGATTGAATTTATTGTTGTTCAGTCATTTTTAGTTATGTCTAACTCTTCATGACCCCGTTTGAGGTTTTCTTGGCAGAGATAATAGAATGCTTTGCCATTTCCTTCTTCAGTTCATTTTATAGATGAGGAAACTGAGGCAAACAGAAGTAAGTGACTTGCCAAGGGTCACACAGCTAGTAAGTATCTGAGACCAGATTTGAACTCAGGAAGATGAGTCTTCCTGACTCCAGACCCAGCACCCTATCCACTGCACCATCTAACTGCCCCTAAAGATTGAATTAAGCTTCTGAATTACATAAATGGACATAAATTGTGGCCAGGTTGATTGTGGATAATGCAGTTAAATAATGATTCAGTGAGGGTTAGGGCTAGGGTGTGCTACTTAGTTTAGATAATCCCCACTGAATTCCTTTACTGTTTGCAGCCTCCAAAGATGCCTGTTGAGGTAGCTTCTAAGTATTACTATTATCTAATAAAAGATTCATTATCTTTCCTAGGATTTGGAAATTCAGGATTCAGAATGTTTCTGCCCTTTATCCTCTATCCATCTCAGGATTCCAACTGGTTAAGTGGATAGTGCTTACTTGCTTTTGAGTTTATTGCTGATTTAATCTCAGGTAGCTCTTTAATACAGAAAATACTATAATATTTGCTGCCCTGAACTCATTAGCATTTATTTTCACATAATTGTGTTCTGAAGAGCGTGAACTTGTTCAGGAGAATGAATGATAATTTTACTATTTCAAAATAATGAAATATTTTCTTGCATTTTAATGAATATTGTATAGTCACCCTAAGACACCAGGAAAAACTGCAACACTAAGTTCTACCTATTAACATTTTATTTTCTTCTTGGTAGAAACATGCCATATTTGCATTTTTGAGCCTGAATAGTTTTAATTCAGGTTTTATTCTATAAGCTCAAGAGGAACATTTACTTTGTTTTCACTGATTAGTTATACAATTATTCCTTTCAGATATTACATGAACCATGAACCATAATATTATATTCCTTGCTAATACATTTTGGCAAAGGTATTTATGGGAAAACATAATACGTAAATGTGATGAATTTCTCAAATGAGTACATTGTTAATATATTGCAATCACAGCTTTAAAAAATGCTAGTAAAATTCATTAAACTTTTCTCAATTAGCAATGTGACTTTTCTAAAAGAGCTAATGATAGAAAATGATAGAAAAAACACAGCTAGTCATTCCTATCCTACCAAATTGCCTTTCTTAGCAAATGAGGGAGGAGAGAAAAGGAAGATTTCAATTTTGATCAACCTGATACAGTGCTGACTAGTACAGGATTAAGCACGGTTCTAATGGACTTTTCTTATGTCCAGTTCTTCATACAGTAAAAGGTGGATTTGGAACCAAAAGCATTGAAGAGAAGGCACCATCTGCAAAACTCACAGATTGGAAAGCAGAGCTTAAAAACACAAAAGTACAATTGCTTTTGTAACTTAATTCAAAAAGAGTATTAGATTATTTTTTTACTACATCATTTCAATCCTACTTTAAATCTATTAACCAAATAATACCATTTGATGAAAAGGGAGTGACATAACCTTCCATTTCTCCTTCAATTCAACATGTAACTAAAAGTAGCTTTCTCTCCCTCACCTTCCCATTAAGGGTGGGGGGATGGTCCACCCTTCCCCCAATCCAACAGAAGAGTTTGTCTTTCTTAAGAAAGAGAATGACCCCAGTCCCTGGTTTGGCTTGCCAGAAGACATGAACCTGGAGGTATTTATTTGGATAATATGGAACTGAAGTGAAATATTAAGTGTCCATGCAGCCATCCTGCAAATTCATTCATATTATGAAATTTAAGTCTCAACTTCCTGGAAGATTAAAAAGATAGTTATGTTACTGTGTCTATTATTTAGATTTTTAATTTTTTTCAATATGAGCTTTGGCATTGTGTGTTTAGGATTTCTTTTGTGTGACAGAAATAAATAACTCTCCTATACCTGGTCTATATTGTACTCTACTCCCTACATTGGGGAGAGCCTAGACACATACCAATCTAAGCTTTAAGCAATTTTCCATGAAGGTCTTGGATGGGGTCATAAAGAGGCAAAGAGCACAAGAAAAAAAGCCCTGCCCTAATGTGGATGGTGGCCCTGAATGGAAAGAGAAAGGGTAGATGCCCCAACCCCGTTGAGCCCAGCAACAACAAAGCTTGTATAAAGGCAGAGATTCCACCAACTTCTTTACTTTTCTCTCTAAGGAAAACCTGCATGCCATCCTTCTTCCATTTACCATTGACTTTTTTTATCTTTTAAAATGAGAAAGTCAACATGAATATAGTTCAGTTCCATCATCTGGCTATTGGTCCATTAATTGTTGGACAAGGATCTCATACTTAGAATATCAACAATAAATGCTTATAGATGATTTAATTCTTAGCACCATTCCTCCATCACTCTGTCACAGACAGTGAAGAATTGGAAGGGAGAGGCCTAGAAGAACGAAGGCTATTTAGTAATTTTGTTTGTTTCAAACTCGGCCATGGGTTTAAAAAAAAAAAGAAGGAAACTAGTAGACAGTTTCCTGGTAGTGGGCCTCTCTACACTTGCCTGGTTCAGCATTTGGACAGCAGGCATAGTCTGTTTCTGGAATTTTACCAGAAACTTTTCCAGTATGGTAGAAATTGTCAATGTTTGCACTTCACTAGTAAAGTCTTTAAAAACCAAGGGTCACCTCCATGCCATGATAAGGAATGGGAAGATTTGTGAAGAATTCACAATTTTAAAATCTTTGATATATATTGCTAATAAAAATGCTAAGAATAAGATGTACTCTATGTCCTATATTGTTTTTTTGTTTGTTTTTTTGTTTTTAGGCAATTGGGGTTAAATGACTTGCCCAGGGTCCCACAGCTAGTAAGTGTCAAGTGTTTGATCTGAGACTGGATTTAAACTCAGGTCCTCTTGACTCCAGGGCCGGGGCTCTATCCACTTTGCCAACTAGCTGCCCCCATATGAAGTTCTGAGGCACTTAATAGGGGATTCTTAACAGTTTAATTCTATCTATGAGTAATTAATTTTAAAAGTTATTCATTTTTATTCTGAACTTAACAAATGCTAAATAAAATGGGCATTTCCATATACATGGTAGAAAAGGAGGAATGTATAGGAAACTGCCACTCTTTTATTATGTATAGCTTGCTTTTCTTCTTAAATTCATAATGAATTTAGCCTATAACTTTCATAATTTTACTGTTTATGCTTTTTTCTGGCCTTCCTTCTGTTCCTTTCTCTAATTTCTTTTGAAAGATGCCTCAGTGACCCTCTTTTCTTTCTTTTCCCCCTCTATAGTATTCATATCTTAAACTACTAATATTTCTTCATCCAAATCTTTAAGTAACTAGTTTAGAACTCTTCAGATAGCTAATTTGTTAAGCTTCTACTATGTGCCAGCCACTTTAATAAGTGCCAGATAAAAGGAAAAAAGACAATCCCTATCTTCAAGAAGATTACATTCTAAAGAGCAAAGATGGCACATAAAGGGAAGCTGGAAAAGAGATGGTGGTGGGGAGAGGAAAGAGAGGATAAAACTCCAAGTGGTTGATGAGGACCCACTGTTGTGGTTAAAAAACTGATGGAATCTCTCCCATGCTGGAAATTCCAGGAGGATGTTGAAATAATCCATCTAATAATTGTTGACCTTTTCAATATTGTTGAGTGTGTTAGAACTCTTCCACCTTCTCCTTTGGACTTTTGTTGGTAGGAGAAGACTTCACCTAAACAATCAAATAAAAAATTCTCTGACATTCAAAGTTCTTTACAACCTGGGACCTTCCTACATTCCCTGTTTTCCTGTATTTTCCTCCCCTTGACACATTCTATAATGTAGCTACACTGACCTACTTGCTATGCCTTACACATAACACTGCAAGTTGTCTTCATGCCTGTCCCCCACAGCTCTCCCATAACCCTGGAATATTATCCATTCTGATCCTTTCCTCTGAGTTTCCCTGAATTCCTTCATTTCATTTCAAATCCTACTTTCTTCAGGGGGCCTTTCCTAGTACTCCAAGCTGCTAATGCCTTCTCCTCAGATCTTCCATCTATTCTGTAAATATTTTTATTTTACTTAGGTATTTTACATGTTGTCTCCTCTATTCAAATTGTGATTTCCTTGAGGGTAGAGACTGTCATTGACTTTCTTTGTATCCCCAGTACTTAACACAATGCCTATCACAAAGTAAGTGCTTATTGACTAACTGACTGATATTTGGAGAAGATGACTATCACCAGGAGGATGAACCCCAAGCTATGTTTTGTTTTTCCATGAGATATGACCATTGAGGGAGTTTCTTGGATAGTATAGGTCTAAGGTAAAAGTGAAATACCTATTTGGTAGTCTCAAAAAGTGTTTCATAATTGATGTTTTAAGTATCAAACACCAGAGAGTGTATAATAGGAGTGATACTCTATTATATCATGCTTTAAATATTTTTCATTGAGTGTGTATATGTCTCTTGAGTTTTAAGCATCTATGGTAAGTTGGAAGAAATAAATTGCTATTATATAGACATAGGTATAGTTTGCTTAAGATGACGGTAAGGTCACATGAAGGTTTTTTAGAGCTGGGACATGTTTTTAGGTAGCAGAGGAGCCAAAGGCTAAAGAAGGATCAGAAATTAGGACTAAAGAGCACAAGATCACATACACATTTACATCTATCCTTTTAGGTAGGACTTTGTTAATCTCTTTTAGAAAGACGTCAGACAAGCCTAAGCTTGTCCATGTACATGTAATAGAAGATAATCAGGGGAAAACCTCCCCCACTGTCTTCTAAATCCTAGACCACACTGGAAAGCTCAGAGCTGAAGGGGTTTCACTTTGGGATGATGTAGCAAACCCATATTGGTTCCCCATGTACTGATGTTTTCAAATGACAAAACAATCCCCTTATTCATCCATGATCAAGGTGGAGAGTAGTGGTGCACTGGATAGGGAGAACAACCAGAGACCTCTGATTGCACATGTACCTTTGCAAGACTCCCCTATAGCAGAAAGGATCATGGCACATGCTTAACTCCAGAGGAAATGACTCAGTTCGGCAAATCAACCCCAATTAACATAGCCCCTGATTACTGAGATCTGTCATCATGGAAATCTTAATTGGCTTCCTTGAGATCATTGAAACTTTGGATGGTTTTGCCAAGATGAGAGATTTTGGAAGACTGTCAGGAATAGAAAGAATCATAGGACTGGATTTTTGGTAGACTCTGAGGAGAGCTTAGTTTATTTTGTAATTACAGTGTTGTTTAAAGAAGAGGTTTTCACCCAAGTTTGGGGGATATAGGTAGGAAAGGCAGAGAGGAGAGATAATATACAAACAGATGATTCTGGACCAACCTTAACCCTTTAAATGTAGCCCCTAGAACCTTGAGAGGCAGATGTAGCCAACCTCACTCTGAGAGAATGAGGATAGAATGCTCCCTAAAGTAATTTCATCAAAGCACTCAGTATGCTCCTAACAGCTCTGAGCCAAGGTGAGAAACCCTCTCTCATATCCCTGTGACTTGAGGATCCTTTCAAATTAAACTGCATAGGATTTCAAAATTCTCCACTGGAGGAAGAGGAAGGAGAAGCAGGAGGCAAGAGGTTGTATGCTGAGTCTTTTAAAAAAAAGCACATTTAGTTCATCTATCTAAAAAAAGGTAAAGATCAAGGCTCCATGTCTTGTAGTGAAAAAAAAAAAGAAAGCTCATAACATACAGAAGTCACTAGTCCCGTTGTCTGCTATTGCTTAAGTTTATATTTGGTACAGTGGGCCATCTCTAGTTTATAGTCTTTCTAGTTAATAATAGTCTTTATTTAGTAGTGCAACCCTTGGCAGTAGTCATTCTCCTTGGAGGGAAGGCTAATGTAATACTCACTGAGTTTTCAGCAGCAGCTGGAAACGACCAATAGGTCATAAATAAACCTACCACCACACAGAAAAGACAATGAGATTATATATCCTCCTACCACCTCCAATTACAGTAAGAGCAACAATTATAAGGCTGTACTCCTACAGTCACCCTAGGGAGAAAATGAGAGAAAAATGTGCCATTAGCTTAATGAAGAGAGAGCAGCAGAGCAACATACACATTTTCTCACTATTAGCTCCCACAGTGTGCCACCAGCACACAAGGGAAGCAAGAGTTGCAGGGTAACAATTAAACTTTCTGACAATTAGACCCTACAATGTAAATTCCTTGAACCCAAAGTGTTCAAGATTCAAAGATTTCAAAGAATCTCATTTCTAGTTTCTCACCATTTGCCTATAAAATTTGAGGAAGGTTATTCCTCGTGAAAATTGAGGGAACCAAAGCTAAGGACTTATTTTAATTTTGCAGATAACCTACAAAACATCTTGACAGGCATAGAATGATTGCTTGTATCATTTGAATGTCATGGTTAGCAAAAATGATAAGGAACACATAGATTAAAGTCAACAACAACAAAAAAGATGGGAAAATCAGAGGAAAGATGCATAGAATTAATTTGAGTAATTTTCCAGAATTCAGCCTTCATGAAATCTCTGGTATAAAAATGACATGAAAATCAGACAGTGATATAGACAGTGGCTACAAAAGCATAAATAAAAATATCTCTAAAAGGAAAGCTAATTCTGAGTAATGACAAAGGTGAAGGGTCAGAGAAGGGGGAAATCAATGAATCTATGGAACAAATAATGACACATACTTCCTCCCTTCTGGAAGCTATGAGGAACTCCTGGGGCAGACTACTGTCAAAAATGGTCACTTTACAAGCAGGGCAAAATTTATACCCTAGAAAGTGTATAAAATGTTACTCCCTTCCAACTCCACAGTCACCACTGCAACCAATAAAGAGTTAAGAACTCAGGAAAGTGTTCCCTGAAGGGAGTAAGGAGCTCTTACACAATTCCCCCTCCAGTGAGCCTGTTATATTTCAGCAAACAAAGAAATCAAACCTACCTTCCCCACTTTACAACAGAATTGGAGTGAAAGATGTCATTAGAGAGACGTCTAACCCCAAACAGATTGGGAGTCAGTCATGACTGCTATGTGAAATGAAGAGGGAAATGGCAAACCACTCCAGTATCTTTGCCAAGAAAGCTCCAAATGGCATCACAGAGTCTGACATGATTGAAAAATGACTTAACAAGAACTTAACACCATTTAAAAAATTAAGAAAGTACAAAAATTTAAAAATTAGGGAAGTGCATGAGTATTTAAGGCACATTCAAATTATCCTTTGGCCTATTTATTAGGTGGTTATCATTATTCTAATGTCCTGGGCCTCAACTAATACTACATGACAATAAGGAGTTTTGCTTTTAACCTGGTTTAGAGATAAGAAATTATTATTATAATTACTATGCTGTTATTATAAGTTGAATTTACATTTAGTTGAGGTTTCTGTGCAATATACAATATTATTTTACCTACTGTGTGTTCAAAGTAGTCTTGTCATAGCAACAGCATGACAACATGAAAAGTCTTATAACAAATAGGTAAATACACGTCTTTTGTGAATTAAAAGGGGGTAATTATTTCAGCTCACTACATTTGTAGGCGAATAGCTAAAAATCAAAATCAAAATGTTAGAAAATATTGAATACTGACGATAACAACTACAATGTTGCACTAAGACTGAGACTCTTTGGGTTAATAAGACACCTAAAAGCTTTTTTGATATCAGATCCAAATGGAGAAAAGCTCATTATTATTCATCTCTGCCTTAAGTAGTGCCATCTTTAATAATCCTGTTATTTTGGGATGTCAAAACTGGGTATGTGTAGTGAAAAAGATCCCAAAACATGATTGTGTTTATAATTTTTTCAATAACTTAGATAGCAAAACCCAAATTGCTGGGTGAGGCAATTTGACATAACGGAATAAGTATTGGATTTAGAGTAAAAAGACCCAGGTTTGAATTCTGGTTCTACCCATTTACTACTATGGCCTTGACAAAATCACTTTATTTCTCTGGACCTTAGCTTTCTTATGTAGATGATTAGATCAGATAACCCTTAAGGTTGATTCCAAGTCATCATCTATGAACTTACTTTGGCATCTAGTACTGGAAATATTTCTGGCTTTCTTTGAAGGTAGAGAGAATTATGCTGATGAAGTGTGTCTGTTTTTTTTTTTTTTAACAGGCAAGAACTTACATATCCAAATGTGAATTCCTCTTCAAAGTAATCTCTTTGTGGGACTGACTATATTTATTCCAGCAATGTTGACAGTATTCAACTTTGGGATTATTTTTTGAACTACTGTCAGTTTCTATGGAACGTTCTTTGGAATATATTCAATGCTGGCAAATATTGGTCCGTTGAGAGTGAATTTGCTTTTTTGAAGCAATCGAGTATCATGTGGAACTAAATTTGTTGAATAACATGAGTGGTCATAGGGTCACACATTTAGAGCTAGAAGAGACTCAGAGAAGTCAAGGGATTTGCCAAGGTCACATTGATACTAAGTGGCAAAGCCAAGATTCTAACTGAGATTTGTTTTTTTTCCAGTCTAACTTTTGTTCCCTGACGCTACACTGATCAATCTGGTAATGCTATTTTTGATAAAACAAAACAAAAACATGTGACTTCAGTATAATGAGATAATTTCTTATTTAGCTTATAAAATGTTCTTAAAAACAATGGCAAGAAGAGATCCAAGTATATTTTGAAAAAATGACAGTATGGACAGGTAAGTAGAAAACTTCTTCAGATGATTTCTTTTAAGAACAATACTCATTGGGACATTTGTGTTTCCTTTTTTTTTAGTACACCTTATTACTTTAGTTACATTTTGCAAATTGAATTATTTTATAAAGTAATAATTGATAATATGTACTAAAAATTGGAGATCCTTGGATAATAATGTAACTAAGATTTGTCTTGGGTACTCATCAGCCATGGGCTTCTAGATCAAATTAAATTTGTTCATATTGTTTTCCTTAATATAAACTCTTGAGTTTACCTTATCCTTTCTCTTCTGAAGTCTCATCATGGCATGGAGCTGATCCCTTGTCAACACAAAAACTACAAATGAAGTACAAACCTCCCTCTTAGAGGCTCTGCCAAGAGGGAGAGACTTTGAATAGGCCTTTGAATAGGACTAGCTTTGCTAAGTGTCAGGGCTCATCACCAGAGGCTTAGTCACGAGGTCACTCAGTTAATAAACCTTTATTATGCACTTACTATATGCTAGCCATTTTGCTAAACGCTGTGGATACAAAGAGTGGTAAAAAACCAAAGCAATACAAAACCATGGTCTCTACCCTAAAGAAGCTTTACATTTTTACAAATAGAAGATTATCTCAGAAAGAAAGCAATGGGAGAATAGCATAGAACTGGGAAAGACTTCCTATGGAAGATAAGATTTAAGCAAAATCTTGAATGAAGCTGGGAAAGTCAGAAGGTGGAGGTAAGGCTATAAATGAAGAGAATAGAAACAGATGAGAAGATGAGAACTGGGAATTCATCCTATTACTTCCCTGCTGAGGCATGATTTCCTCCACAGCATGTTGTGAGAATGGGTAGATTTTTATCACAAGGGACTGTCTACTGACCCAAAGGAGAAGAACATTTGCTTGTACAGTCCTGTCCTCCTCAGACCTCAGATCACTAAGCCAGATCCATGGTCCCTGCCCAGGAATCTTATCAAACCTATTTATTAAAGTTCTCTCATGTTCCACTGGGGAGGATTTTTCAAGATCCCCAATCCCTCTGGGTGTCCTTGGTTACCAGATCAATGTCCATCAAAGTAAAGTTGTTGAAACTTTTTCCTTCCTATCTCCACCCCCACTCACTTTTCTGCAACACTGCTATGATCAGGGCACATATTATACCACAGAAGAACTCTGACATTTGAATCTACCACAACCACATTTGCTGGATTTTTCACCTCCCATACAATCCTTGGAAAGTTAGCATCATTGAACAATACTGGACTCTTGAAACAATGGTTTCATCATCATGCTGCTGACTCTAGATTGAGTGTCATACATACTTACTGTCCCTAAGCTCACTCAGCACCTCTCTTCCACCTTCCATGCTACCAACAGTCAGGCTACACTAGCAGACCCAAGGATATAACACACGCTTACAAAGAATCCTACCACACAAACCCAGTCCAATGGAGACTCTAGTTCTAAGTTGTGAAAATTTGTCCTGGCTTCCACAGACAGTCAAGCAGTCACAGCCGCTCAGGAGCAAAAGCCTATGGGGGGCCACAACTGTGTAACACCTGAACTGCAAACTTCTGAACTTCCAATGCCAGGTAAAAAACTAAATAAGGAATAGAAGGTGTAGGATAGGACACCAGGGCAGAACACTATATGTGTACATATATGTGTGTGTGTGTGTGTGTGAGCTTGTGCATGCATGTGTGTGAGTAAGCTGTGTAGCATTCCACCAAGTGTGAGGGAAAGAGCACAGCCTCCATCTGGGAATATACTGACCAACAAGAAATCAATTGGGACAGCTGGCTAGATTGGTTGGAGGGCTAGGGCATGAATTGCCCAGTATAGGAGGAAGCTGAGATATAACCCCTAAGGAAACCACAATCAGAGAAGAGGAAGTCAGAAAGTGAGTGAGAGAAGAAGAAAGACTGAAATTATGAAAAAAAAAAGAATTGAAGGAAGAAGAAAACTCAAAGACCTTGAACATAAATATAAATCAACAAGAAAAACACTCACAAAAGAAGGAAAGATGGCCTCCAGAACTAGTAAACAAGTTTAGTCATCTATGAATAAATACTGCAAAATAAAGGAAGATGATCACTATGCAAGCAAAACATACTGATCTTGAAGAAAGGAAGTGTAGAGACACCCTAAAGTTCATAGATCTCCTAGAAGAACATGACAGGACAAAAACAACAACAACCAAAAAAAAAAACCCATCCATTAAAACCATAATGAAGGAAATAATGAGAACTGCCCGCAACTCCTGAACTTAGAAAACTAAATTATAATTAAAAGAATTCAAAAACAATCTCCAGGAAAAAAAAAACTGGGTTGCAAACTTCAGGACAGACACCTAGGATTAAATTTAACAATTCAGTCCAGATATAAGAAGTTTTGCAAATGATCAGGAGAAAGACCTTGAAATACAAAGGAAAGAAAAATATTAATTGGTCTCAGGCCATGGAAGAGCTAAAAAAGGATCTTGAAAATCAAGTAAAAGAAGTATAGGAAAAATTGGGAAGAGAAATGAGAGTGATGCAAGAAAATCATGAAAAATGAGTCAACAGCTTGCTAAAGGAGACCCAAAAAATACTGAAGAAAATAACACCTTAAAAAATAGACTAGACCAAATGGCAAAAGAAGTCCAAAAAGCCAATGAGGAGGAGAATGCCCTAAAAAGCAGAATGGGCTAAATAGAAAAAGAGGTCCAAAAGCTCACTGAAGAAAATAATTCCTTAACTAAACTTTGGCTGGTGTGCCACCTGCTTTTGAACAGCCTGCAAGCTAAGAATGATGTTTTTTGTTTTGTTTTGTTGTTTTTGTTATGTTTTTACAAAAACAGGTGGCAGGCTAGATCTGGCCCATAGAACATAGTTTGCCAACCACTATTCTAGAGACACACTTGTTTCCACTCCCCAAAAAAGTAGAACGTTAGCACGATATCATAATACTGCAACTTCCGATTGCTAAAATAAATTTACTTTTAAGGTTTCTCTTGATCTTTGTGTTTGTATTTCAAGATTTCCACTCAGCTATGGTCTTTTACTTAGAAATGCTTAAAAATCCTCTATCCCATGAAAAATCTAAGTAAGTTATTCTTGGTTATAAGCCTACCTCTTTGCTTTTGGAATATTGTATAGCAAGATTTCTTATTGTTTATCTCCTTATCTCATTTTCTACTTTTAGCTCCCTGGACTTCATCACTGCTTTTTAATCCTGGAAGTTTACCCCAACCCCTGTGGCTTTGTTAGCCTACCAAATCCCTTTGCCTCCATGTTTCTCTGCTCTCATTGGTGAGTTCCTTCTGGAACATCAATTTAGAGGAAGGGTCCAGGCCAGTAACCCTTCATTCCTCTCCTGGTTCTACTTTGAACTCTTTGGATATTGCCACCACTTCCAGTGAGTATTTCCTCCCCCTTTTTATGTGTTGTCTTCTCCCATTAGAATGCAAGCTCCTTTAGGGCAGGTACTATCTTTCTTTTTGTTTGTATTTATAACCCTAGTGCTTAGCACTGTGTCTGGCACATAGTAAATGCCTAAAAAATGTTTTTTGAGTTGACTTGACGTCATAGAAGGGTGCCAGGTCTTGTGTGAGCCTGATTGTGGTTTCATGGTATTTCCTTCTTTCTGGATGCGTGCAGTATTATTTTATTTTATTTTTTGTTTAATGTGGAAGCTCTGGATTTTACTTTCTAGAGGGGATTATTATTTTACTTTGTCTTCTGGTTCTAAGAGGTCCAGGATTTTTTTTTTTTTTTTTGAGACTAGATCTCCCTAACTCACCCAGGCTGGAGGTTCAGTGACCATTCATGGGTCTAATCCCAATACTAATTGGCATGAAAGCTTTAATCTTCTCTATCATTCTGACCTGGGTCAATTTGGCCCTCTTTAGGCAGCCTGATAGCCCTCCACTCTCAGGGGCTCATCACCTTGGTGCCTTAGTACAGATAACTAATAGGTTTTAGTCCTGCTGCAGCTCAGCACGCCCCAACTTAAGCAATCTATCAGCTTTAGTTCCCCACTCCTACCTCCAAACAACCTGTGTGCTTTTGACTTACTTTTTTTGTGCAGTTCTGAGGTTGAAGGAGTTACTTTAACTTCTTATTGGTCTGGCATAATTTTTAGATTTTTGCTGGAGTTTTGGGAGTTGAGTAGTCTGCCTTCAATTGGGCAATCATCTTGGCTGGAAGTTAATTTATCAATTTTTTTTTGACTTTCTTAAAGAATCAGATTTCAGTTTTATCTATTAGTTCTATGTTTTGTTTTAATTTATATATTTCTCTTCTAATTTTCAAGATTTCCTCTTTTGTTATTATATTATTTTTTAATTACATATTCAATTCATTTATCTCCTCTATTTCTATTTTGTTAATATATGTTCTAAGGGATGTGATTTTTCCTTCCAGGATTGCTTTAGTTGAATCCCAGAAATTTTGGGATGTTGTCTCATCTTTATAATTTACATGGCTATTAAATGTTTCTATGATTTGTTCTTTGAACCATTCATTGTCAGAATGCTCTTATAATATCCCCATTTAGGTTAATGCCTTTTATTTGTACTCTCTGTTTTTTCCCCTTCTTGATGTTCTGTAATGGACCATAACTATTTTTTGTTCCTATTTGAGGAACTATTCAGACAACAGCAAAGAGTTTTGGATTTTGAATTTTGCCATACTTTGTTTAGTTCTATATTTGCCTCCCTCCCCCTTTTTTTTTTAACGTTTTGAGAACATACAGTCTCTTACTATTATGTTTTGCAATTTAGCCTAATTTTCCTTTATGAATTTTGATGTTATGCCACTATATATCACATATATATTTTACATTGTTATGGTTCATTGTCTATGGTTACTTTAAGCATAACATAATTTCCTTATATGTCTATTGATATTAGGCATTTTTTAATTTTTGCTTTGTTTGTTATGGCAGCATGATTGTAAGTCCTGTTTTTTGGGATTCACTTTGTACATAGTAAATTTTGAAGACAAATTTTTGCTGAAACTCATAGGTCTGGTTTTTGTTAAAGATGTGTTTAAACCTTTAATTGTAATCTTCAAAAATGGACTTTAATATTTCTCATTGCTGATCTGATGCTATTACAATATAGTACAAAAATTAATCATTTTAGATTAAGACATAATCTTTTGAATTTCAAAACACTTAATGGAGCATATTTTGAAAGAATTAGCTTTCTTGATTGACACCCAACTCAGTTAAATTGATAATAGATACTATAATTAGGAATTCATCTTGTTAACTGCTTCCCACATTCAGTAGGCAGAAGTTTTGCATAAAACAGGTTAGTTGCAAAATAATGGAAAGAGACTTATAGAGGTTAATTGTGCTGTATTAGTAATGTGCAGTGGTATCAGTATCTGTTCAATGTTCCTGTAGATAAATTGTACTTTCATTAACTCCCACTTTTGGCAGAAAAATACCCAATACATTTTTAACCTGCCTTGTGTGCCTCTCTAGCCATCTCTGTTCCCCCTCCCATAATGATAAATCATCACACAAAACCTCTTTCTAAGTTCACATCTTTCTACTTCTTATTAAAGCCTCCTTTCAAATATATTCTGTTAGTCTTTTCTGCGATATAGCAATGAACTCCAAATCAAGAGCAGAGAGACTCACTTAATTTTTATAAGCTTAAGCTATAATTAAAGGTACAGGTTGTTGCATTGTAGATCTGGCTTCTTATCCTAGCTAACTATTAATTAGCCGGGTGGTAACTCCTCTACTGTGTACTTAATCATATTCTAATCTTTATTACAATTATTGGCATATTGATATTTGGTTCACTTGGAAGAACAATGGTCTTGTAGTAAGAAGCTGTGAGTTCAAGTGCTCATTCAGATATTTACTGGATATGTGCCTTTGGCCAAGTTAATTAATCTCTCAGCCTCAGTTACTTTATGTGCTAAGTAAGAATGATGATACTTGCACTACATACCACATGGGTTGTAGTGAAGGCATTTTTATAAAATTTTAACATAGAACATGAATATTATTTTCTCCTCTACCACATTTAACATTTTCCACCTCCATATCCTCTGGCCTAGCATAGTACTTTGTGCATAGTATGTGTTTCATAAATGGTTGTTGAATTGCATTAAACTTGGCCTTTTTGGATTTCACTTTCCAAAGCTGAATGAAAGGATTGGTCGATGTGACTGTAAGTGTCCATTTAACTCTAAAATTCTGTTACATTTCAATGTGCTCTTAAGAAAAATCTTCCTGTGAAACAGAATGACTGAAAAAAGCTTTAAATTTTTTACTTTGTGGTTTTTGACATCTGGGAATCCCTTCTAAGTGAAAAAAAGGCTATCAATGAAAGTTATAAAGATGAAGGGTCACTTTGGTTTGGACTAGACATTTGTGATGAATGGACAATAATGGTATACCTACATAGCTGTTGTATAGTGACCTGAAGTGGGGTAACCAAAAGGAGTCAGGGCAGGAGAAATGCTGTAAGGATTCACTGAAGCATAACCTCAAGCAATGTGGCATAACTGTGGATGTCTGGGAAAGAATGTAGCCAACAAACCAGGCAGTTGCAGCCATAATGAACTGAGCCAAGACTTTAGGCTCACAATAAGCCTGAGAGACAGTGTCACAATAGTGCTCTTCAAATAGTACTATAGATGCTAATCAAAGGATACATTTCACATGTGCTAAGTATGGAAAGAAACTTGGTTCCGTGTATACTCGTCATAATCGCTAAAATCTAACTAGTTTGAAGGGAAAACCCATTCTAAAAATATAGAATCTTTAAAATATTTTTTTACTTAATTCTATTTTGTTACTTTCAGGTATTGTAGTTCATGAGAACTATGGTAACCAAGTATTACTTAGTATATTTCCTTAGAACTATTTAAATATATTTGTAATCAGCACGTCAAGTGATTGTAAATGATGTTCCTAAACTGCTCAAAAATTGTGTTCCTTTCAATAATTTAAACATTCTCTCTGCCATCTTTTTTTATATTCTTAATATGCTCATCAAACCTAAGCTTCATATGTGGTACAAATTTTCCAGCCCTATGACCTAATGGATATAAATTCTAAATTTGGCAGTAGAAACAATGAAGTAGGAATTTGTGTAGATATGTACATATTTGTGCTTAGGTATTTGTAGAAATGAAATACAATACAACATAGATTACAGGCTACCAACCTAGCAGTCATAAAGACCCACATTCAAGTATCACTTCTGACACATATTGGCTATGTGACCCTGGGACAGAACTAGTTTCCCAGATAATTCTCTAACATTATATGAATTACAGAGTAAGTGCAGACTTGCATAGTATCATGCGCTAGTTTAGAAATTACAATAAGCCAAAAAATTGTTTTCTATGACAGTTTTTTTTGATATATTACAAATATTCAAACTTTCAAATTTGGAGAAAACTAAAATACCCTTGCAGATCTATACTTTCTCTCCCTCCCTCTCTCTCTCTCTCTGTCATCTATCTGTATCTATCTTTTTCTTTATCACCCCAAACCATCACCCATATAGCACTTTAGGATCTGGATGCCCTTTGTTACTTTTCCAGTCTACTGCACATTATTCCCTTCATATTCTTTATGGTTTAGCCGTATTGATTTACCTGTTTTTCTTCACCTGTGACCCTTTATCTCCCATTTCTTTTGCTCTGGCTATCCCTCATGTGAGTAGCAAATGAGAGTCCAGTCCTTAGAGCATATACATTATGTCCCAAGTGCTTTCAATTCATGCATAGGCTAAGTGACCTTGCTTCCAGGCGTGCATCACAGAGGATTCTTCTATCCTACTTCAGAGCACCCACAGGCATTTGCTGTTTTTTGTCAGCTTGATATGTGGAGAGGAAGTCTTTTCATTATCTGCTTAGCCAGAACTGAGTGTGTGTACAAAATGTTTGAGAAGATAATCTCTTGCACTCTCCCCTGTGCTTTCAAGTGAGATTCACCTTGAGCAACAGAGGCAGGGGCAGAAGCAGACTCTTCTGTCTTCCACCTGGCTGCCATATGTCCGTGAACACCTAGTACCTATTTCCTTTGTTTCTCTTGTGTTTATTCTTTACTGATCATAGGTGAATGAGTATCTTGAGATGGAGGCACTCAAGCGACCAGTGAGACTGGGAAATTCATCAAAACTATTTGAAGTCTTATAATCACAGTCCCAGAGCTGGTAGCAGCAGCAGCCCAATCTAGTGAAGAGCCATATATCCCTAAGTAGTCATCTACTTGATCAAGCCCAGCAGTGAGTCCACCAGGCTGCTGAGATGGCCCAGTGAGGGAGTGATTTACCCATTGATTATGCAATACCCATAAGTGAACTTTTACAGAATCTGAGAAGGGAGATAAGGACTCCCAGGGCCATAAAGTGCCCACCCTAAGTGGGGAGGGGATTATTTTGTATCAACTACTTTGAGTCCACTGTCTCCAGGGGACTACCTGTATATGGAGGAGATAGTGTGTCTCCTGGTCTGGGAGGATTTCCCCCTATAAAAGCTAATTGATATCAAATGGTCAATTGATATTGGGGAGATCTACATTGCCTAATAGATATGGAGGGAGTATACCACATGGCGACTTGTGAGTAAGACTACTAGAAATTCCAACCCCACAGGATTACTAACTAAGATCTTGAGAGTTTGGGAAAGCTTATATCTGGAATACCCTCCCTTCTCATCTGTTTTGGGAATCTCTAGTTTCCTTCAAGACTCAGCTCATGTACCACCTACCTTGATTAGCCTTTCCTGGTGCCTCTCAGCTGCTAACATTTTCTTCTTCAAGGTTACTTTGCATTTGTCTAGCATATATCTACTGTATCTATATATGTCTATTGTCTCTCCCATTAAAATATAAGCTTCTGAATTGGAGGGACTGATTCTCTTTTCCTTTAAAGGCTCCTAGTAGTACATTTCTCAAATAGATAAATAAAAGAATCCATTAATGATAACAGCTAGCATTTACATAGTTCTTTATATATTTCATTTGATCTTCACAACAACCCTTATAAGGTAGGTGCTATTATTATCCCCATTTTATAGTTGAGGCAGACAGAAGTCAAATGACTTGTTCAGGGTCACACAGCTAGTAAGTGTCTGAGGTAGGATTTGAACCCTGTGTTTTCTGATCATAGGACCAGTTCTTAAGTTGTTTATCCTCTGTACTACCTAGCTGCCTAACTTGCACTTATATAGTAGTGTGAACTCCTCAGAACTCCAGTGAGATAGGGTATCACAAAATCTCACATCTAGTTCTATTATTTGGTGCACTTAGGGAGAAGTGGATAAACTTACCCATAAAGGAGGAGGTGATCTTTTTCTTTATAAATAATATGAAATTCTTATATAATTGGATTTATTCACATTTTATGTTTGTCTTTTTAGGGGATAGAATTCTGTCCTTGGAATCAAGAGGACCTGAGTTCAAATCCAGCCTCAAACACTTACCAGCTGTGTGACCCTGGACAGGTCACTTAAACTTGTTTGCTTCAGTTTCCTCATCTGTAAAATAAGCTGGATCAGGAAATGGCAAACCACTTTAGTGTCTTTGCTAAGAAACCTGCAAATGGGGTCATGGAGAGTTTGACAAGACTGAAACGACTCAAATTAGTCAATTTAACTTTGGAATGACTGTTTTGAATCCTGGTTCTATCACTTACTTCCTAGGTAATCCTGGTCAGATCATTTTGTTTCTCTGGCTCTTTATTTGTAAAACAAGGGGTTTGGATGAGATAACTTTTTAAGGTCCTTTCCAGCACTAAAATTCAGAGATTTACCTCAGTTAAAGATAGTTTCCCCAGCTATGCCAGGAAATGTGGGTTGATACATTTGTAAAAGCTCTATTTTTATAGACCATCTCCTTACCTGAAAGAACTGCAAGAGTTTATAGGACAATGTAATGAATATGCCCCCAAATTTTGAATGTTACATTATTTCAGATAAAAGAATTATATAATTTTAGTATATAATTTATCTTGATGTATTAATATATTATATATAATTATACATTATTTATGTAATGTTAAATGTTATGTATTATATTTTTAATATAAAATTATCCTGAATACATAGTTTGATAAGTATAAGTCACAAAATTAACACATCTTGACTATTATAAGTAAACACTAACTTCAAAATGTATCAGACCTTGAACTCACAAAGAATTCAACAAAAAAGGCTGCATTTCTTAAAGAGAAACTGCAATGGCTGGGGACTCCAGACTCTCCCATAGGTAACTTAAATGTTCAATGTAACAAAATTCCACACATTAAAGAATATTGGGCCCTGAACTTTAAAAGTTTGAGTATAGCTAGTTTAAGATCTATCATTTTTGATTTGACTACATTTTGACCAATTAAAATTTTTAAAAATTTGATGTTCCAGATGATGAACAAAGTCAGAAATCTCTTTAAGATAATGTTGTTCCTTACAAAATATTCAATTTTGCTCAATAAATTTATGTACAATTTTAATTCAGTCTATATTCATCATTTAAAATTTTTTTCTTTTGATTTTAAATTATAATTTTTGAATGAATTGCACTGAAGTCCTCCATCCACAAAATTTACAAATCTTTAGCATCCATTTTCATCACTCTCCCCAGGACTGCCTAGCATATTAAATGCTTTGTAAATGTAAAATGGTACTTAAATGTTGTTAATCCAACTCAACAAACATTTATTAAGCCCCTACTAAGGGAAAGGCACTGTTAGTTGTCCAGAGGTGCAGGGTAATTAAAAATACATTTCAATAGTACTTTAACTACTCTAAAACACTTTCCCATCCTTCATCTCAATCCTGTCCCATCTCCCCAAAGAAGTAGCTGCACTGTCATGTAAGAATATTGAAATGGGCTCTTCAGAGTGGCAGAATAGGTATTATTGCCCCCATTTTACAGATGAATAGACTACAGCTAAATAGAGTGAAATTTGCTCAGGGTCATATGACTAGAAAATAATAGATTCAACACTAAAATGATTACTCCTCTAGTGGATTTGAACTTATCTGGATAGAAACAGAATCAATAAAGAAAGTGCTCTTCATAAATAGACAGTCTTACTGGCAGAACATTTGAGTTGAGTTAAAGTAGGCCAACCGCAAATTTTGACTAATCTATTTGAAAAGGAAAGGTATATCTTAACCCTTGTGAGATCTCATATATCAATAACCAATTAATCAATAAACATCTATTAAGCACCTACCGTGTGCCAGGTACTGTGCTCTTATATATTAACCATAACCTTCAAATTGGCCATTATGGATGAGTGTCTCCCCACCCCCACCCCCGAATTTTAGATTGCTATTTGATTTTTTTCTAACAGTAACGCTATCAGGGGCATTTATTAAAAGCTTTTAAATGATCACACCCATATGCAAATTTGCACAATTGCAGCTTGTAGTGCTTTCACTGATAGGCTTCAAAAAGCAGTTTCAGGTAGTTCCAGCTCTTGAAGAGATTCTTTTGACGTGCTGTCAGCAGATATCTCCCTAAAGTACAGTTTGTATATTTGATTACATATCCACTTAAGCAACATTCACACGTGTTTTCATCTTAAGTCTGATGTATCATTTTCAATTGATTATTTCCTTTGCATTTTAATTACCATAATGAAAGTCACATAGAACACTTGGAAGGAATTTTCATTTGAATCTTGTCTTTTTGAAAGAGGTTTTTTAAGCTAAAGCATTTTTTCTTATTGGAAACACATTCCCAAATACTAAAATTCTTTTAAAATGCATTTTAAAAATAAATCTTAATGACTTTTCAGTTAATAAGAGCAAGAAGACATTGAGTTACATTTGGTTTTATAAACCAATTGTGTATGTGAGTCATTTTGATCAATGCTACACTGGACTGTGGCCTGAAGAATAGTAAATTCACTTGAGACAGCAGCTAATATTCTTTGAACACTTGAATAAATAGATGTAAATGTTAGCTTTAATGTTTTCTTTGTTAATGTTTTTTCCCCCGAAACCTCTGACTGAGCAACGGCGAGCTGAGTAGCAACATCACAGTGCTGAAAGAATTTTTCAACAGCAATTTACTTGTTCTAATTTGCTTTTCAAGGTTGGTGATCAGGATCATTATGGAGCCTGAAAAAAGATCTATTTCTATTAATCTGGTCCAGTAATTTCTCTTATTCTAGTCATATTTAGTTTCTTTGGCAGTTCCCTTGGAAAAATTGATTGAATCAAAAATGCTACCGGCAACCTATGTAGTTCTATCGTTTTAAATAAAAAAAAAAAACAAAAAAACCTCAAAACACTCCAGAAACAGATACATTGCATCTCAGCTACACCTGCTGAGGAAGTAAGGACACATTAAAAAGAACTGGTATTTCTAAAGACAGCTTTGTTGTTTCCTTTGAAAGAGTAAAATAATGTTTCTAATTATTTGGTCCATGCAACCAATAATACCAAATCATTATTTATGCAATCATAACTATTTTTTTAAATAAAAAAGTTGGTCAAAGTTTGATTTTGAACAGAGACAATTCTCATTTTCTTAATTAGGGACTGTGCATATTCTACAAGGAATAGGACTTTGGACAGTTACTTCATATTATAGGTAAATGTCAAAAAAGCAAATTTTACAGTATTTTGAAAAGTACTTTAAAATCTAAAAGAAAAAAAATATGTACATACCCTGCAATAACTTATCCTATTGTTATTTATATACCCAATAATATTCAAAATTGCCCAACATTTTCTTTCTCCTACATGTGGAAAAAAATTATGATGTATTTCTTCCCAGATCCAATTTTTAAATGGCTTCTTTTAGTGAAGCTTCCTCTTGGTCTGCGAAGCTAAATGATGCTACAATTATTCTCACTGAATGATATACTAAACCAGAAACACCCACATAGATACTCAGTAAAGCAATAGAGATGTCTATAAATAACCTGGACCAAACCTTCCCTTAAAATGGCAGTAGCATACAGTTAAGCAATTATATGGAAATAGAAATGTAGTCTGTCTTGTCTTCAGCTATTTTCCTTATAACCACCAGAGGGCAGAAAAGTTCTTTGCAGGAAAAAGGGCTTTTTTTTGCCCTAAGAATCATATTTTTATTGAATATATATTATTTTAATGATTATTATTAAAAATATGTCAAGCATTCTAATTCTCCAGGGGAAACTACATAAAAATGGTTGAATTTCATGCAATTTGACTTTGAAAATGGGGTTGTTTTAAATAGGTCATCCTCCAGAAAATATTCCATGACCTACATATGAAGGAAAATTCATTAAGAGGGTCTTCATCTGAAGCACCTCTTCCCTAATCTGTATGTGGATATGCATCACACATTAAGAATATGGCATAATTCAATCATGTAGATTAGACGGGGCCTATTGGTTTAGCATTTGAAAGAAAGGCATAAGGGTATTATAAGGGTAGTAATAACTGAAATATCTCTGGAAGTCTATTTCTCTTGGCTATTGCTGCTCCCTGCAATTGCTCACAGACATGACATTAGCGAGTAGAAACAGCTGGTGAACACTTTTAAGCCAAGCTAAAATTGTCAGTTGATTTAATAAAATCCAAATTATATGACTATAGTAATTTGATTAGTAATGGTTTCATTTAAGAAGTTTGAAATCTCAATATGGATTGGCACCCTGGCATTTTTGGCAGTTCATTTAAGGAAATGAAATTTTTAACTTTAAAATGTTTAGTTCCTTTACTTGTCTGAAATGACAAACACTGTGTATACTTTATCTCTTACATATAAATGTTCTCTTGAAGTAGCCTATTGACAGATATTGTAGGTACTTTGTGTGTTTTGAAAGATGCAGCAGTTAGATAATAGAGCATTTTATAATTAAAATTTAAATCCATTGATTTTGAAAAACATTTTTTAAAACCTTTTTGATATATACATGCAATTATATACATTAATAGGTTTTTTTTTTTTAAACCTTTAATTCTACAATGTTACTCAAATGATTTGCTATTAGGGAGCATATAGCCATGCTAGTTTGTTAACTAAACATTAGAGAAGAGTTGGGAAAATTCAATCAATTTGCCAAATAAAAATATGCAATAAAGCAGGGACTGTCTTTTGCCTTTCTTTATATCCCTTGAGCATTAACAGAGTGCCTGTAGTGCTTAATAAATGCTTGACTTACTAAAAGAAAAAAAAACACAAATAATTACATTTCTAAATATCTAACATACTACACAGCAAACTGGTTAAAGTTCATCATAAATGATGATGGAGAATTTAACGTTTAAATGTAAATATAATTAAGAATCATTAACCAATATTTAAAACTGACTTCTGAGTAAAAAAAAATTCATGCTAGCTTAAAAAAAGTTTAATATTCTAAAATGGAATTCAACTAGAGTTAGGATAGTGATTATCTTTTGGGAAGACATGCTCTGAAAAATGAGAATTTTACATTACAAATAATGAAATTGGTTATTATTTTTAAGAAAAAAATGAAATTGTTTTATATTTATCAAGAAAGTTCTCCCAATATTCTGAAACTTAAAATAATTCAGAACATATATGAATAAAGTTTGAGAGATCAAATTAATCATCAAAGGGAAGAAATGTGTTTTAGAGAAAACTAAAAGAACGTACAAAACAGCTGACTTTGCATTTTGGTAGTGGTACATTTTCTTTCTAAAATTTATTGCCTTGTTTATGTGTTCAGTTTATGTAATCATTCTTGACAATGGACATGAATATTTGGGAAGACTTCTCCTTTCTCCTCCCCCAAGATAAAATAAAATCCAGTAAATATTACAGTGGGTAATTTCATACCATAAACATTTCTTTCCAAACTACGTCTCCTTCCAACATACCACGTGTTACTAATCTGCAAGAAATGACATAGTGCAACTTCTCTAAACAGAAGCCTTTTCGTCATCTAAAGTAACGGTTCATTCCTTTGATTCCTAGGTGTCCCCACTCTTCATATGTATATATGAAACGATGTTTTAAATTGTATTTGGAATATCTTTTTAAAAAACTTACACTTCCAGCAAAGGGAAATGTTTATTCCACCGAATAAGAAATAAACTTCATTTGGTATTCAATTGACTTTCCAACTTAGTAGACAGGACTTTACAACTTCAAATACAGAAAATAAATTGCATTCTTGGCCCTTGCTTTAAAAGGTTATGAAGAATAAACGCACACCCTGGTAGTGTTCTAGTGATCTCCCTAATCTCAGTTGCACTTTGTCAGAATGAGGTAACTGGTAGTTAAGTGAAATACCCTAGATCAAAGGGGGATTAATCACCAACTGAATCCTTGCTGAATAAACCTGTCATTCAAGAAAATTATTTCCACAGAACTTAGCAGAGGATTGAAGGTATTTGCATAACAGGGACCACGTACTTCAGCCAGGTTAAAAGGTTCAGAATTCATCCCATGTTTAGCTTTTTGCCTCCTTTTCCTTTCAGCAACCCTGTACAATGGTTTCTAATCTGATAATACAGCTAACTATCTAAATGATGTCAGAACAGGAAAGTATTGCAAAGTTTGGATGAGGGATGGATCAATTTCACTTTCAGTAGTAACTCCTAAATCTGATTTGTTGGAATTTAAGATGTAATCCTTAAAAAAGTCCCTTAAACCTGAGGACTGTTTATTAACACCCCCTTTTTGACCTTTGTCTTAGAAACAACTGTTGTGTTCTGGCGGCAGTCCCCGTGGTTCTTCGTGACCATTCTACTTATCAACCTTACCTCTAAAAGGTGAGGTTCTATGGATGTCTAGAAAGTACTTGGAGGTCTTTAATTTAAAAAATAGGAGAAGTTAGAAACTTTGCTTTGAAATTTTAGTATTATTTGATAACATAGGAAACCACAACCATTATAAACAGGTTTGAAATTTTAAGGCAGTCTGGCGTCCATAATAAGGGAATTATAATAATGCAACAAGCATTATCTAGAAATAATTCTCATAAGGTTCTCTGACAATGTTGTTTACAACAGGTGAAGATATTCAGGCCAGATACTGAGAGACCAAAAGATACATTAGTTGATGCAATCATCAGTCCAAGATTGGAGCATATATATTTGCATCAGAACAACAACAACAAAAAAATACATATTGAGATTAAAAAGACAAGTTAAATTATCAGTGTCATAAATATTTTTTTCTAATGGTCATTTCTAGAAGTTTTACACCTTCTGTACCTTATTAGGCACCCTGAAAAAGCTAACTACATAGCAGACATCAGATTTCATAATCATATTTTGACACTAAAAGTAATTTAGTTACTCTTGCATCTAGACTAGATCCAATACGATTCACTCTTTCATTGAAAGCAATTCTTGTATTCGTTGGAAATCCAAAGCATCTTTCAAGTTTAAAAAAAAATGCAAAGAATGGTTATCAAAGAAAATGAATAAAATCCATATTGAGATAATTTTTTAGAAAATGATTGAAGTTTTAACCCAAGAAAGGACTCTTAGAGCGTCTTATAGCTTAGAATAAGAACATGTCAATCACGATTAAGCTTCTAGAATCGGAATCCCTTTGAAATGCAGCTGTTTCTTCTTTAATTGTGGAAGGGACTCTAAAGAAAAGAAAGGTCCAGCCTTAAAGATGAGTAAGGAATACAAAATAGCTCAGGATTAGTTGTGGAGTTCAAAGGTCGCTAATTACACTAAGGAGTTCCCAGACACAGGGAAAACATTAAACAGGTTACCTACAAAATGGGAAATAGACTTTGTCTTCAGAAATTATCCTGAAGTGACAAGTTTCTAGACAAAATCAAACGTATCACAGTGTACTCAGCTGATCTCAATGGGATGAAAATAGGAATTGGTTTTAGTATGTAATGTTCTGAAAGGCAACTGATTGTATCACATTTCATTCTCCATATATTTTTCATATTCTTCTTTATATTTTCCTTCAGGTTTCTATTTAAAGTTCTCTAAAAAGAGGTCAATTACATAAAAATTCCCACTAATCAGTATGAATCTCATACTTAACTCATAGTACTTTGCTGAACTTATGTAAAATTAGGTAGCTGGGTAAAGCTACCAGTAAAGCTTTCCAGACAGTTTAGTTTTTGATGCTGACACTTAGTTGGTGTTAGTTTGCAGATGATCTAAACAATGATATTCCTACAGTATAGAAGAGTTCAAACTTACTGTATGGAAAATTGTTGCTTTTTCTGTTCTAAAAAGGCCAGTTGTCGTTAATAATGAGCTAGTATAAGTGACAATAATGAAAAAATGGTTATTTCAAAGCTTGAGGTTCCAGGCTACCCTCAAGTCATTCCATTGCTCTTCTTCAAAACAGCTAGGAGATTTATGCAATATTTTTCTTATTAGAATCTTTAAAAAGCAAAGTATCATAAATATATTTGGCATTAGTATTTAGTCATTTTCCAAAGCAGTATTATGTTGTTGCTGACATTTAGTTTAAAAAAAAAATACACATGTAAAAATACTTAGACTTAAGAGATTTAAACTAAATTCTCACCTAAAGCCACCATTACTATTAGTTACCAAGAACATGGAAGATGACAAAGAGAGAAAGAACAATGGTGGAAAGAACAGCAAAAATGGATGGATTTTTGGAAAAAAGAAAAGATATCAATGGAAATCAGAGAATAAGAGATAAAAACAATATGCTGTAATTGAAATGTTAAATGATACTTTTGACACAAAGTATGGTTTTTAACATCAATTCATTCATAACTGAATTCTTGAATGTAGTAAAAAAAAATGAATAAAAGCAACACATGCATCTTAAAAAAATTTAAGACAGAAAAACAGCAGGTTATCAAGCCCTTTTTATAAAGTGGGCTTTTTATTGCCTTTTAATATACTCAATGTCATTACAAAGAAAAAACTTTATTAGGGACAATGAATAAGCACGCTTACATCTTCAACTGAATTATGCAGTTTCTTGTAAGTAGGAAAGTTTTGATTAACATCAACAATTTCACATTAAAACAACTTCCTCCTTTTATAAGACTACATTTCCAAGAGAGCCATTGTTTCTAATGTAGCCACTACTACCAACACCACCTAGCATTTACTGAGGGGCTCGCCCTGTGTAAGGTACCGAAATACACAGCCTAAAAATCACTATTACAGGTTCTAGAGTACAGCTTCCTCATTTTACAAAGGTGAAAACTGAGGTCCAGAGAGGGATTAAGTGACTTGCCCAAGGTCCTATTTGTAGCAGTGTTGGGATTTATACCGTGGTCCTCTGCTTCAAATCCCAGTCTCTTTCCATTAAACCATATTCTTTTCCATTATGTGCTTTATCTTGTTCAAGGAAATCATGAAAAGGCCACAGAATAGAAAAATCAGTTTTTAAAATGTTTTCTTTTAAAACACATAAGAGTAAACACATTGCCATTTTAAAAGAGAAATTGATCCATGATTCATTCCCATTGGAGAAAATGTACATATTAAAAAATAAAAGACAGTAATTTTATTTTAACTATGTTAATATGACTTAAATTTCCCCCTTTTTAAATATTAGAAAATCATAGAAATAATGATCTATATGCTACTGGCGCAGGGGCTTTAGAATTCCAGATATAGTAATCAGATGAAATCAGTTCCCGGCCTAAAAAGGAAACAAAAGACAATATTACACATTTTTTGAATGCACAAATTCTTTTATGAATTTCTGACTTTAAAAATGATACCCATATCATTCTGATTTTAAAAATGATAACAAATAACATCTGAAAATAATTTCAACAATATTCATGTACATCTTACTTAACTTCATTTATCAATATGTCAATATGCAACCTACTATTATAATACTATAGAAGCTTTAATAAATTTTAATATCCACTAGTTAATCTGCTTATTTTTACTTTATAATACAAAGTATTCAAATATTTCTTACTACTATGCCAAATCCTGCCATTTTCCTTAGCATGGACATTCTACTTCTAACCCCTTACCCTCATAGCAAAATCCTTACTTATACTTGAATCAGTTTCCATTTTCACTACTGCAACTTCTTGATTAGTATCCCTTATTCTGACCTTGATACCTTATCGTTCACTTAAAACATCCCAGCTGAAATAATCTCTCTTAATTACTTGTTGCAAAATTATTCACATGGGAGCCTTTGGTGGCTCCCTAGTAAAATTTAAATTTCATCCTTCTACATTTGTGAAATTCAATTTTGTAGCTTTTATTAAACAAGTATAACCCACAACACTTTTCTTCATTCCAGCTACAGAATATCATAGTTTAGAACACTGTAAAAAGATTACCGCTTCCCTAATCACGTGTAACTTTTGAATATTATAATATGGTGATAGCCCATAATGGCCAAAGAATGAGTAATAATTGTTACCATTATGGCAGCTGTGAAACAAACAGTGGAAGGAAACTGGTCTGTACGTGATGGTCCCTTTAAAACTGGCTCCATTTAGTTTAAAATTATGACAGGTGTGCATTAAGCTGGTCACCTAATACCAGGATACACGTCTGAAAATTATTTTTCAACATATTTCAATTATTTAACAGTTAGTGAATACCTGAGATGTTTTAGACATGGAGTCAATTAAACCCAACTCATCTCCAAGAGCTCTACGCTCTTAAATGCTGTTTGTCAGCTACCACCAGTGCCTTCCGTAATGGTTTTTCTTAGCATCCATAACTTGTCTCTAACAAAATATAAAAACTTCAGCATAATTTGTGGTCAACTTTCTCCGAGATCAAACAACAAACAAGCACTTATTAAAGGCTTACTGTGTGTACTGGTTACACAAAGACAAAAGTGAAACAACTCAATTCAATTCATATTTATTAAGTGCCTACCATGTGCCAGGTACTGTGCTAAGCACTGGGGATACAAAAAGAGGCAAAAGACAGTCCCTGCCTTCAAGGAGCTCCCAATCTAAAGGGGATGATAGGATGTACATATATGGAATATGTAGAAAACGAATTAAAGATAACTTTGGGGAGGGGAGCACTAGCAGGTTGGGGGTTAGGAAAGGCTTTGTGGTGGTGCTTAAATTGTATCTTGAAGCGAATCAGAGATTTTTAGAGGTGGAAGAAGTACATCTTAAGAAAAGATGGAGATAATACAGGAAAAGAGCAGAGCCAACCAAGTAAAGGAGACCAATTCACTTTCGTGCATGCAGTGCACACAGTTTTTTCCAATTCTGTAACTCTAATCCAAGAATCTCCCTTACGACTCTCAAATGATGATCCCATTCCTTTTGCTCTTCTTCCTTTTCCCTGACACCCCAGGATTTCTATCCGCCAGCTTAAACAAATTTTCTTTCAAAATATATTAATTATATACATTTTGTTTAACTGAATTCAAGCCACTACTTCTTTATTCTGTCATTTCAGTATTTAACCTGTATATCATTTTAAACTTGTTGACAAGTTGCTTTGTGATTATGAATCATGTACTTGTATTCAGTATTTGCCTGCTACAGTAGGCACTCAGAAAATACTGATTAGCAAAAATATTTTCTTAAAGGTAAAAAACCATTTACATTATTATAGTAGCAATTATTTGCAAAAAAAAAAATTACTAAGAAGAAAAGAAATCTAGTTTTTGATCCAGCTGAACCTACGTATAGCTCTTCCCCTTTCACATATCCAGTTTCAGTGGGTTGCTTTGTAAGCTACAAGAAGGCAGAGATCTGAATGTGATGGGCTGAACAAGAACAGAAGTGTCCTAGGAAGGTACTCGAAACCACCCATATTTAATATACTGGGACCACACCACAATTTATGAAATCTTACTCTAATGAAATATTTGTTATATTTTCTTCAGTTTAAAACTAGGGAACTTACATGTAGTTATTTTAGGTTTTCCGGATGCAAACACTTGAACTGAATGCTGATCTGCATAACACCCAGTGAGTGTGTAATCTGGGATCCTAAAATAAAGCTGGAAGAAAACAAAAATGTATCTAAATCCAGGTCATTCATTTAGTACACAATGTCACACAGTTTCTTTATTCACAATTGCAGTGAGTTTATCCTATATATTTCACAACATAAAAACCACAAACATAAAAACCAGGATATAATGTAAATATTTATGATGAGTGTTAAGTAGGTTAACATATATTTCTAATGGTTCCTGAAGTGCAAGAAGCCCTTCACATGTTGACGTGGCTACGAGAAGGTCTATGACCTGGTGGCTAACTTCCTGGCGATTAAAGTCTTCAAACTTAGCTAGGTTCTTCCAGAGATGACAAGTGAAGGGGGTGGGGGAGGAAAGAAGAAAGGAAATAAGCATTTTAGTAGCGACTAAGTCTTTTACAAAGATTATCTCATTTGACCCTCACAACAACTTTGTGCATTGATTATCCCTATTTTAAAATTGAGGAAACTGAGGCAAAAAGAGGTTAAGTTACTTGCCCAGGGTCACACAGAAAGTGTCTGAGGCCACTTTTGAATTCAGGTCTGTCTGACCCTAGGCCCAGCATTCTATCCAATGCTCCACCAGGTGCCTCCAAACAGACATATAGTCTAGTACTGGGCCTATATTCAGAGCTCCATCAGCTAAGACTTATCAGACTTTTGCTCTTTGAAGGTACAGCTTTTGAGAACACAAGTCCAGTCAGCAAGCATTTATTAAGCACTTAATAAATACTAGGCACTATGCTGTGTGCTGGAGGTACAAAGAAAGGTAAAAAGAGTCCGACCTTACATTCCGATGGTAGAAAAATGTGTGTGTGTGTGTGTGTGCACAGAGTTGATCAAAGGAACTGTGAGAAGGAAAGGCAGTTGGAAGAGGAGGGCATCCTGCAGAAGGTGGGATTTTCGCTGAGCCTTGAATGAAGCCAGGGGAACTAATAGGTGCAGAGGGAGAGCATTCCAGGCAAGGAAGGGATGGGGGAAGTGGGGCGAGCAGGGGCCAGGGACGATAACAGCCAGTGCAAAGTCACTGAGAAGATAGATAGAGCATCATGTGTGTGACTGGATAGAAGACATTGTGAAAGGGAGTAAACTGTAAGAGGTCAGGTTGTCAAAAGCCTTAAATGCCAAACAAAGAACTTGATATTTGACCCTGGAGGTAAAGGGGACTCCTTGGAATTTATTGAGTAGGGAGAATCACATGACTAATTAGTCATCAAGCATTTATTAAGCACTTATTGTGTGCCAGGGAGCAGGCTAACTGGTCAGAGTTACACTTTAGGTATACTTTAGCTATACTTTAAATCACTTTGAAAGTTAAGTGGAGGGTGGACTGCAGGCTGCTTTTTGAGACAAGCAGCAAAGAGATCAATGAGAAGGCTACTGTCACAGTCTAGGAGAGATGTGATGAGGGTCTATGCTAGAATGGTGGCTACCTGAGTGGAAGGAAGGGGATATATACGGGAGATGTTGTGAAGGGAGAAAAGCACTATATTACATATCAGTAAGGTTTTTTTTAATGATTTATCATCACACAAACCATCATTTTATCATGCTGTACTAAAAAGTAGCGCATTATGTAAAGCTATTTACTGCTAAACTGTCTTACGGTTGGTTTGTTGTTGTTCAACAAGTTATGTCTGACTCTTCATGACCCCATCTGGGGTTTTCTTGGCAGAGATACTGCAGTGGTTTGCCATTTCCTTCTCTAGCTCATTTTACAGTGGAAGAATGGAGGCAAACAGGGTTAAGTGACTTGCCAAAGGTCACACGGCTAATAAGTATCTGAGGCCGGATTTGAATTTAGGAAGACGAGTCTTCCTGCCTCCAGGCCTGGCACTCTAACCACTATGCCACTTGGCAGCCCTTTATAGCTGGTAGGGATTATACTAATGTATCCAGGAATGTTTGTCTCTAAATTTTATATCTGAACTATATTTGGTATCCCTAGGACAATTCCTATAGTGGCTATTAAAGTGTACAGAACTGTTTGCATCTAAACTACACATCTATCCTAATTTTTCTTTTTGTCTCCTTATGGAATGAGCTCTCTTTTTTTGCTATTAGATTGCCAGTAGCTTATACCATAATCCAAGTGTATAATCTTCATAGCTAATTGTGCTGTCTGATAATCTCTTGGCTTTTAATTTCTTAGCTTCTCTTTTTATGTCTTTTTTTGTTTGAAGGAGAGGTTTTTAATGTAGCTTACTCACACAAATACATTCAATAACTTACTTTTACATATGTTGTACCCCCAATGCAAATAGTGTCAACTGGTTGCTTTTGATGACCCATAGTATTAAAATTCACAGTTCCAGAAAGATTAATTTCCAGTGACTTGGGGAACTTTTGCCCTGAAAATAGAAATATCATCAACCAACCATTCCATATTAACAGGCACCTGCAATAGATAAAAAAGGAAAAAGAAAAAAAAAGCAACTCACCTATAATCCAGATTAATAAGCTTTTCTCTCGTAATACTTCTACCTGGCCAAAACTAACTTTATATTCCAAATGGGTGATTGGACCTCTGAAAGTACAAAGTTTGAAAAAGTTATTATGTAAATAAAGCTACAAACAGTTCACAGAAAAATAAGCAAAAAATGATACCGATACTTAATATAAGGACAACTCAAGCTCAAGTGTCTAATTTGTTTGGCTTCCAACCTGGGTTTTGAGTTAGAGGACCTCACTTTGAATTCTGGTTCACTCATTATGTTTGTGATATTGGGTAGTTTACTGAGTCTCTATGAGATTTGATTTCCTCATCTTTAAAATAATGGCATCAGACTGGACAACTATGATCTTATGAACGGACATTAGGGCTCTAATGATGAGTTCTAGGTGACTAAATCATTCTTAGCTTGTTGAAATAATTAAAGTATCCACAGTCTCCCAAATATTTCATATATTCTTTCATTGATTCTAAAAAACAACTGGAAAACCAAATAAATGTACATAGCAATGATCAGAAAAACACATACGGACATAATATGATTCTATTTAGTTAGGTCATTTTGAGAAGAATTATGTTTCAGAATAAATTTAAAAATAGAAAATGGTGAGGCAGTAACCTTGAAACCTAATCAGCTTAATTCACCAGATGGTTCGTTGACAGCAAGGCCAGACATGTATATAAGGATATAGAATAACTGCTGGAAGACAGAGCACTCTCTGGAAACAGGAGTCTGCTATGGCTTATATTTATTAGTGACTAGCATTCACAATCAGGAAAAATAGGGAAAAAAATTAAAGCTAAAAATGTAATTTTGTGCTGTTTACCATTTCTGTCAGTGAGTTAGATAAAAGTATACGTGGCATGTCTATCAAATTTGAAGATGACACAAAACTGGTAGTGATAGGTAACATACTTGGATTAGAAAGCTAGGATCCAAAATGACTGAAAGCCCAGAATAGTGAACTGAATCTAGTAAGACAGGCTGGAGAGCATCCAAAGGAAGGCAGTCAGGATAGTGAAGGGCCTTGAGTCCATGACATGTGAGGATCAGCTGAAGGACTGCGGACATTTAGCCAGAAGAAGAGAAGAGATGCGGTGATATAACAGCTCCCTTCAAGGACTTTAAGGAATTGGACTTGTTCTGTTTAGCTCCAGAAGACAGAACTAGGAGCAGGGGGCAGAAGTTGCAAAGAGGTCAACCTTCCTGTCAGTAAGAAGTGTCTAACAGTGGAATGGACACCTGGCATAGGTGGCAGGTTCCCTCCCTTTGAATGAATACTTGTTGGGTGTGTTATAGTAGGGGCTGTTTTTGGGTATGCATTGGATTAGATGGGCTGCTAGAGTCACCTCCAACTCTCAAAATCTAGATTCGGTGATTTTATAATTATAGTTTAAGAACCAACATCATTAGATGAGCATGAAAATCTTTACTTGCCTAAACAAACATTCTTTAAAGAGAATATTACAAAAGTGGAGAAACCATGTCACTAAATTATTCCTACCTGTTATAAAAAGGTATATGAGCTTCACAGTATTCAAAGCAATTTTTCACACTTTCATGAAGTTTTAAATGGACCGTTATTTTTAACTGTGAATCTTCTTCCTTCAGTTGGTAAAATCCCAAAATTGGTGGGACAGGCACCTAAAAACAAACATGTCAAAAAAATTAAATAATTTTCAGCTACTAGATGTAAAATGTTCATTGATACACCTGCCCACCAATTATAGTATTGTCATGGTTCGTGGCTGTCTTTCGTTCTTGAAGAGGACCAAAATGACATCATTATGTTGGAGTCAAGGTATCATGTGTCTGACAGCAGCTGATCAGACCAACACAAGCTTCGAAGGCTCTACCACAGGGTGAGCACAAAAAGTCTATATGAACATTTGGAGTGGAGATGTCTCTAAATGTGCCCATCTCATATTTCTTTTGAGCTATTGCAATTCAGCTTTGCTCATACAGCACAGCGCCTTCTTTTATGGGGGCATGCCCCGCTGGACCATCCTTTGCCAGCATCTCCTATATTCACACTATTGATTCCAGTTCTTCAGAGAGACCTTGAGAGTGTCCCTATATCACTTCTTCTGACCACCACGTGAGCACCTTTTTGGCATGAGTTCTCCATAAAAGAGTCTGTTAGGCAAACACATGTTTAGCATTTGAACAACGTGGCCAGCCCATCAGAGTTTCACTCCTGGCAGTAGAATTTGAATGCTTGGCAGTTTAGTTTGAGAAAAGAGCTCCATGTCCAGTACCTTATCGTGCTAGGTGATCTTCAGAATCTTCCTAAGATAACTCATATGGAAGAGATTCAGTTTCCTGGCATGGTGCTAGTATACTGTCCAGGTTTCACAGGCATACAATAGTGAGGTCAGCACAATGGCTCTGTAGACCTTCAGTTTGGTAGGTTTAATACCTCTTTTTCTCCATACTTTCCTTTGCTGCCTCCTAAAAACTGAGCTAGCTCTGGCAATGCGTGAATCAACCTCATTATCTATGTGGACATACCTAGAAAGCATATTGCCAAGAGAACTTATCTACAGTATTCAAAATTTCTCCATGTGCTGTAACTGATGGTTTGAAGTATAGATAATGTGGTGCTCGATGTTGGAAAACCTGTTTTTTCTTGGTGTTAATTTTTAGGCCAAATTAACAAGCAGTAGAGAATAGATCTACACTCTGTTGTATCTCAGCTTCAGAAGTTGCATTGAGTGCACAATCACCTGTGATAAAAAAATCATGCACTAACACTCCCTCCACATTAGTCTTGGCTTCTGCCCTTTTAAGTTAAATAATACACCATCAGTGCAGTAGCTGACCTTGATGCTACCTATGTTCATCATTATTGAAGGTGCTGAATATGGCTATGATACTAATGAACAGGGTATTTGCTCTGAGTTATTTCACAGATATGGACTTGCATTGACTGGTTCATGTCTTACACATTCCTTTTCCTATCCTCAGTACCTAGAGCACAATATCTTATACAGAATATTTGTTAAAAGACTTCCGATGCCAAGATGGCAGGGTAAGGAAGGAACCCTCTGAAGGCCTCCCAAATTCCCCTCCAAACAACTAGAAAAACTGCCTCAGAATTGATCTAGGAGCAGCAAAGCAGCTTACCAGCACTGCAGGAAGAGTCTGTTTCACTGGGGTGGGAGGGGACAGGGTCCAAGAACAATATCAGTCATTCTCATAGCAGGGGGCCTGCAGCAAGGCTCCAAACCTGGGGCAATCTATTAGCCAGGCCCCACCCTCCTGCAGACCAGCAGCTCCCTAGGCAAGTGAGCAGTGGGTGCCACACAGCAAGGTCCCACTCCAGCACCACACCAGCCAGCCCTTGACCCCATTGCTTATCAGGGCTGGCCAAGAGTGAGACCCCACCCCTGGGGCCTACCAGTGGAGAGACTCTATTTCCATAGCAACGGAGCAAGAGGGCCCCACCCCTGGGGCAGACCAGCAACAAGATCCCTCCTCCAGGCCCAGTCACCAGAAAGACCCTGTTACCACAGCAACCCAGGAGCAAGGCCCCACCCCTGGAGCAGGCCAGCAGCTAACTCCCACATTCAGGGGAGGCCAACAGCAAGACCCCACCCCCCAGTACAAGCCAGAAGGGAAGCTACCCTCCAGAGAAAGCAAGCAGCTAAGCCCTGAAGTCCAGTGAAAGCCAGCAGTAAGACCCAGAGCCCCAACACAAAAATGTTGGGACAGTGCAGGATCAGAGCCTAACTCTCACATAAAAACACCAAGTCTCAAAAAAAGGCAGAAATGGGGGCAGCTAGGTGGTGCAGTGGATAGGGTACCAGTCCTTAAGTCAGGAGGACCTGAGTTCAAATCCGGCCGCAGACCAAACACTTGACACTGGCTGTGTGACCCTGGGCAAGTCACTTAACCCCAATTGTCTTAAAAACAAAAACAAACCAAAAAAAAAGAAAAAAAAAGCTTGACTATAGAAAGTTACTATGTATAGGGAGGATCAAGGCATAAACTAAGAAGGGGAAAATAGTGTCAAAATGGCTACATGTGAAGCCTCAGAGAAAAATGTAATTTCATCTCATGTACAAAAAGAAATTCTGGAAGAGTTTTAAAAGGATTTTAAAAAGCAAACTAGAGAAGTAGAAGAAAAATTGGGAAAAGAAATGAGAGTAATGCAAGAGAATCATGAAAAAAAGAGTCAATTGTTTGGGAAAAGATATAAAAAATTTACTGAGGAAAATAACTCCCTAAAAAATAGAATTGGCCAAATGGAAAAAGTACGAAAGCTCACTGAAGAAAATAATTCCTTAAAAATCAGAATTGAACAAGTGGAAACTAATGATTCTATGAGACATCAACAAACAATAAAAGAAAATAAAAAAGTAAAAAAAAAAAAAAAAGAAAATATGAAATTTCTCATTGAAAAAACAACTGACCTAGAAAATAGATCCAGGAAAGATAATATAAGAATTATTGGACTACCTGAAAGCTATGATCAAAAAACAAAACAAAACAAAACAGTAACAACAACAAAAAAAATCTGGACAATATCTTTCAAGAAATTATCAAAGAAAACTGCCCTGATATATTAGAATCAGAGGACAAAATAAAAATTCAAAGAATCCACCCATCACCACCCAAAAGAGATCCCAAAATAAAATTCCCAGAAACATTATAGCCAAATTCCAGAGCTCACAGATCAAGGAGAAAGTATTGCAAGCAGCCAGGAAAAAAAAAAAGAAAGAAAAATTCAAAATATTGTGGAGCTACAGTCAGGATTACACAAGATTTGGCAGCTTCCACATTAAAGAACTGGAGGGCTTACAATATGATATACCAGAAGGTAAAGGAGTTACAATTACAACCAAGAATCACCTACCCAGCAAAACTGAATACAGTCTTTCAGAGGGAGGGGAAATGGACATCTGATGAATAGAGGACTTCCTAGCATTTCTAATTAAAAGACCAGAGCTGAATAAAAAACTTGACCTCCAAATACAAGACTCAAAGAAAACACAAAAAGATAAAAAAGAACAAGAAAGAGAAAACAAGCAATTCAATAAGGTTAAACTGTTTATATTTCTATATGGCAAGATAATATTTGTAATTCTTAACAACCTTATTAGAAAGAATATATACAGACAGACGGTGTGGATATAAGGTGACTCTGATGGGATGATACTCCAAAAAACAATATAAAGGGGTGAGAAAGAAAATTGCACTGGAAGAAGAAGGAGGGGGGACACTGAATAGGGTAAATTATTCCACATAAAAGAGGCACAAAAAAACTATTATAATGGAGGGGAAGATGGTGGGGTAGTGGACAAAGCTTAAACCTTACTCTCATCAAAACTGGCTCAAAGATGGAATAACATATACATTAAGTGGGACATAGAAATCTATCTTATCCTATAAAGAAGTAAAAAGGGACAGGGATCATAGAAGGGTGGGGACTGATAAAAGACAGCATAGACAGGGCAAGGCAGAGATCAGAAGTAAAACACTTGTGAGGAGGGAAAGGGTGGGAGGTAGGAGAGAGAGGGGGATATATAAGAGAAAAATAGCATGGAGGGAAATACACAATTAGCTATCATAGCTATAAATGTGAACAGGGTGAACTCACCCATAAAATGGAAGCAGACAGTAGAATAGATTAAAAAGCAGAATCCTACAACATATTGTTTAAAAGAAACGCATTTGAAGTGGAGAGATATACACAGGGTAAAGGTAAGAGGCCGGAGTAGAATCTATTCTGCTTCAGCTGAAGCAAAGAAAGCAGGGGTGGCAATCATGATCTCAGACAAAGCAAAAGCAAAAATAGATCTAATTAAAAGAGATAAAGAAGGCAACTATATCTTGCTGAAAGGTACCATAGACAATGGTTATATCAATATTGAACATATATACACCAAATGGTATAGCATCTAAATTTTTGAAGAAGTTGAATAAGATACAGGAGGAAAAAGATAATAAAATTATACTAGTGAGTAACCTCAACTTTCCCCTCTCACAACTAGATAAATCTAACCAAAAAATAATCAAGAAAGAAGTTAAGGAGGTGAATAAAATTCTGGAAAAGTTAGATATGATAGATCTCTGGAGAAAACTGAATGGGAATAGAAAGGAATATATCTTTTTCTCAGCAATACGTGACACCTACACAAAAACTGACCACATATTAGGACGTTAAAAACCTTACAACCAAATGTGAAGAAGCAGAAATAGTAAATGTATCTTTTTCAGATAATAATGCAATAAAAATAACATTCAGCAATGGACAATGGAAAGAGAGATTAAAAACTAATTGGAAATTAAATAATCTAATCCTAAAAAACAAGTAGGTCAAAGAACAAAACATAGAAGCAATTCATAACTTCATTAAAGAAAATGACAACAATGAGACAACATACCAAAACTTATGGGATGCAAACAAAGTAGTACTTAGAGGAAATTTTCTATCTCTAATTGCTTACATTAATAAAATAGAGAAAAAAAGCAGATCAATGAAATTAGGCATGAATAAAAAAAAAACTAGAAAAAGAACAGATTAAAAATCCTCAATTAAACACCAAATTGGGAATCCTGAAAAGTCAAAGGAGAGATTAATTAAATTGAATGAAAACCACAGAACTAATAAATAAAACTAGAAGCTGGTTTTATGAAAAAATAATACAATAAAACAGATAAACCATTGGTTAATTTGATTAAAAAAGGCAAAGAAGAAAACCAAATTACTGGTATCAAAAATGAAAGGGGTGAATTCACCACCAATGAGGAAACTAAGACAGTTGTTAGGAGCTATTTTGCCGAATTATATGCCAATAAATTTGTCAACCCAAATGAGATGGATGAATATCTATAAAAATGTACATTATTCAGATTCAACAGAAGAAAAAATAAAATATTTAAATAACCCAAGCTGAGAAAAAGAAATTGAACAAGCCATCAGTGAACTTCCTAAGAAAAAATCCCCAGGACCAACCAGATGGATTCACAAGAAAATGCTACAAACATTTAAAGAACAATTAAGCCCAATATAAACTATTTGGAAAAACAGGTGAAGAAGGAGTCCTACCAAATTCCTTTTATTACACACATACAATACTGAGCCCCAAACCAGGAAGAGAAAAACAGAAAGAAAATTATAGACTAATTTTCCTAATGAATATCAATGCAAAAATTTTAAATAAGATATTAGCAAAGAGATTATAGCAAACATACACTATGACTTGTGAGATTTATACCAGGAATGTAGGGCTGGTTCAATATTAGGAAAACGATCAGCATAACTGACCATATCAGTAACAAAACCAACAGAAATTATATGATTATCTCAATAGATACTGAAAAAGCTTTTGACAAAATACAACACCCATTCCTACTAAAAACACTGGAGAGCACAGGAATAAATGGAGCTTACCTTAAAATGATAATTACTATTTAACTAAAATCATCAGCAAACATAAACTAGAAGCCTTCCCAATACAATCGGGGTGAAGCAAGGATGCCCATTATCACCTCTATTATTTAATATTGTACTAGAAATATTAGCTATAGCAATAAAAGAATAAAAAGAAATTAAAGGAATTAGAATAGGCAATGAGGAAACAAAACTATCACTCTTTGCGGATGATATCATGGTATACTTAGAAAATCCTAGAGAATCAACTAAAAACCTACTAGAAATTATTAACAACTTTAACAAAGTTGCATGATACAAAATAAATCCACATACATCATCAGCATTCCTATATATTGCCAACAAAGTCCAGCAGCAAGATATAGAGAAATTCCATTTAAAATAACTGTAGATAATATAAAATACTTAGGAGTCCACCTGCCCAAGACAAACCTAGGAACTATACGAACAGTTTTCACACAAAAAAAGTCAGATCTAAACAACTGGAAAAATATTAATTGCTCATGGATAGGCCGAACCAATATAATAAAATGATAATTCTACCTAAATTAATCTATTCATTCAATGCCATACCAATCAAATTAACAAAAAATTATTTTATAAAGCTAGAAAAAATAATAACAAAATTCACATGGAAGACAAAATTCAAGGATATCAAGGGAATCAATGAAATAATGCAAAAGAAGGTGGTCTAGCTGCACCAGATCTTAAACTGTATTATAAAGTGGTAATTATCAAAACAATCTGGTACTAGCTAAGAAACAGACTGGTGGATCAGTGGAATAGATCAGGTGATTGGTCCAGGGTTATGTAAGTTGTATCAGTGACAGAACTTGAATCTGGGTCTTCCTGGTTCCGTGACTAGATCTCTATCCACTAAGTCATATTACACACACATACACACACGTAGATAGATACACACACTTTACCTGAGATGTATAGTAGCACAAATGGAATGACTCTAAAGGAGGAGTGAATGGAAATTTGTAAGGCCCACTAAACGCAGAATCATCCATTATATCAACGCTGCTAGAAGTAAGAACAGCAGAGTCAAGGGAAGTCACACAAGGATGCACCAGAATATCTTGAAGTGGAGATCCATTGGTGGGGAGATTCAAACTGATTGTAACATTTGGCATGACTCCTTCCAAATCACACTTAAAAAAACAAACAGGATTATTACCAACAAGATCCTAAGATGATAATAACAATAACAGCTGGCATTTAGATAACATTTTAGGATTTGCAATGTGCTTTATATATACTTTATATTTATATGCTTTATATACCTTTTAAATGCTTGCTATCTCATTGAGCCTCACAATAACCCTCTGAGGTAGACTTTACTGGCATTATCCCCATTGTACAAATGAGAAAACTGAGGTTCAAGTGTCAAGAGTAGGACTCAAATCCAAGTCTCCTGAACAGTTTATCTACTCTTCTATGAAACCTTTCCAGACAGACCACAGTAGAGACAATTGCTTTTTTCTGCTTTATTGAATTTAAGCATGAAACTTCAATGACTACTTTGTCTGACATCAATTCATATTCTGATCTACCCCTGCTTTAACCCCTAAAATATATTTATACTTGAAATACACATGTTTAAAATTTTCAATCTATTGTCTAAATATCCTGTATGGGTGTTCACAGCAATGCGTTTATTTTTGGTCATAAGTACTGTGCAGGCAGAAAACAGCTCTATGAGCAATTTTCTCTGCATCAAGCACAGCACCATGCATAAAAAGGTTCTTCATAAATGCTTTCTGATGATTATGATGTGTGTATAAATGAAAGTAAATTTGAGGTGGGCTTGTACACAAGAGTGAAAACATGTGTTTCTCCCCCTGAGGATACAGAAAGGATTTGTGATTTTACTGGTAGAGAGAACTCTTCCCAGTATAGACAGGCACATTTTCTGTACTTCAGAGTCCTAGAGAATTGCAGAGGGCACCACAGGTTAAGTGACTTGATCTGATTCACACACTCAGTTATGATAGTTTGAACCCAGGCCTTCCTGGCCCTCAAACTGGCTCTCTATCTACTATCTACATTGCTTCTCTTTTCTCTCCCTTCATTTATTCTAATTCCTTGGCAACCAACTGACACTAATGAGCTACTATCAAGAAAGAGGAGACGTTAAGCCATGTGCATGTAATTCAGTTGTTCATATTCTTAGTGATGAAAAAAATACCACTATTGTTTCCTTATTTAACTCATTGCTATATTAGCTACGTGCACTTTGATGACCAGATCATTAGTAATTTACAACAAAGCAATACATTTCAGAGATGTAGCATAGTAAAATTGATAAAAGGATCAATCTTGCTGCCTGGAAGAGTTCAAATTCTACCCCGACACGTACTAGCTGTGAGAATACTGGCTTCACCTCTCACGTTCCAGGCAATCTTTTAAGACTGTACAATGAAGATTTGCCAATCTACATGGGTAGAGGCAATTTCTACCTCTTCATAAAAATCAATGCTTTTGACATGCTCCCTCTCCCTAAAAAAGAGGGAGGGAAATTACACTTTGCAAGATAAAAGTGCTTTTCATTTTAAGCTCTTTCCCTCATTCATACACACACACACACACACACACACACACACACACACACACACATATCTGTGTGTATATCTATATCTATATCTATAGTCATCAGTATTTAGAATTAGGGAAAGGACCTTAAGGATAACCTGTCTAACTCTCCTGAGGAAGAGGAAACTAGGACTAAAGAAAGAAGAGACTTGCTCAAAGTCCATCTGTGTAGGGTCAAACCTATATTTTCAAATCTCTTGGCACTTTATCCAGTACTCTTTCTATTACACTCAAAAGATAAAATATGTGTATGTTGGTTTGTTTTGTCCTTTGGGGTTGGTGGTGGAGGGAGCAAAACATTTGCTTTACAAAAAATTCCAAAATAAGATTCCTTTAAATAGTGAGTTCCTTCAGTGAACCAAAAAATGAAATGCCTAATGACCACAGCATTATATCTTATCATATTAATATGTTGTCAACAATATTCAGTAGCTATATACTATTAAAATAAGTTAGATATCAATGTCTACATTTAAAGCATAAAGATTGAAGGAAAATTTCTAAGAATAAAACAATCTAAAAATAATGTTATTTAAAAACAGCTACAAGATGTTTACTTATAGGTATATTATTTATGGGGATTTCTGACCATTTTTAAAGATGGACTTTAAAAGTTGGCATTTTTATTAACATTGCCGTTGCCTTTTCACAATCTTAAACTTTAAAGAGGATTCCAGTAGTAGTGATTATTACTTAATGGTTCATTCAAAGCAAAACAAAACAGGAAAAAAGAAGACTTTGTAATGACTTTAGGTACCTATTTAGAGATTAATCAGTTTTACCTCCTATAAAATCTAGTAGAAGATTGGTGGGACATGTAATAGAATCACTGAATGTTAAAAATTGTAGGGACCTTAGAAACCATTTAGTCCAAAGCCCTTATTTCATACAAGAAACTCAGGTGGAAAATGATGATGTGATTTGTCCATCATTAGTGATGAAATTAATAGTTCTTACCACTCTGGCATTTAAGGACTACCACTTAAGATAAAATTTAAACTGTAGTACACTTTTCTCAACATATGTAAAATAGATCCACTGAACATGCACCAGAAAGTCTCACCTTACAGGTTATAGTTCCATAGACCTGCCACATATCTGCTACTTCCCGCTTATCATACTGCATGGATTTAACTTTTTCGGTAATAGAAACAGCAACTTGTGGCTTTCCTTTGTAAGTACCGGCCTTCCATGCTGGTTGTTTTGGGGCTTGATATATTGAAAGGTTACTAAAATTATCTAATAAAAAGTTGGAATCCAACAAAGTGCCAAATGGACAAATGTGCAAGAGCAAATCAGGTAGCTGGCTCACTTTAGTACTTAGATCAGCTTCAGTCCTGGGCCCGGAGTCGAAAAAATCAATCAACCCAAAAAGTAGATCAAAGGCTTGTGAGATTCCACTAATGCTAATGAGTGGTGGGTGAGCAGACAAAGTTTGCTCAACTAGTGGAACACTAACATAAATCAAGCCATTCTTCTGAAGGGCAAGAACAGGCCACAGTTCTTTTCCTCCTATTGGAAGTCCATAGACTGAAGCTTTGCTGATTCGTGAACAGCCATCCCGGCTTTCCACAAAGTCCTTATCATCGTCCAATAACCTCAGTTCAAAAAGCAGAGCTTTACAGAAGGGATCATCTTCTGGTAGAGGCACATAACTTGATCCATTGAAGGTTTTAGCTCGTTTTTCAACAGTGGGATACCTTCTGCATCAAGGAAAGAAAAGCTCCTGTTATTCCGGTTGCCGTCTATTCACAGACAAAATAGAAGAAAGTAAGTAACAGTAAAAAATTGTTAACTTCCTGACACATTCTTTATCTCTCCTTTATGTTTCATTTATTCTCTCACAAGATGAGTTGTCATTTTAAAAACTTAAAACTTGAACGTTTGTTTTCTTTATGATAAAGTTTTATTGCTGTAGAAATGGAAGAGATTTGACCCAGTTCTATATAGAGAGCTTAAACTTTTGAATTCAATGGTTAGATTTAAAAGTAGAAGATCTAAAAGATTACTGTTACTTACAAATGAAACTAATACTCTTCACATTCTTCTTCCCCCCCCAAAAAAATCTGGTCCTGAAGGACACAACTTAGCAGTAAAAAGGTAAAGGTTTAAAAACATTCTTTATGATTTGTATACCTTATAGACAATGCCAGACATAGGACTAAAGAAGCATGCTTTTGGGGATATATAAGATACTTTTACTTGACTTTCACATATTCTAAAATATTACATATTCTTAGTTTTAAAAGTTCTCTGCCATCACCTATGGGAGTATAGACCAGTCCCAAATACTGTAATCATTAACTAGCTGAATGACTTTAGGTAAGACTTAATTTCCCTAGGCCTCAGTATCTTTACTTAGAAAATAAATGGGTTGAATTAAGGGTTCTCAAATGTCTTTTTAAGTTCTAAAAATCTATGACTGAATATGGGGCAAAAACCCATTAGATTGTGAGCTCCTTGAGGGCAGGGACTGTCTGTTACCTCTCTTTTGACCTCCAGTACTTAGCAGAGTGCCTGACATATAATAAGTGTTTAATAAATGCTAACTGACTGACTGACTAATCAAATCAATTATAGGCCCAACTTAGGCATTTCAGGTGGAATTTGGTTTTGCTTTGGAATATGTTGCAAATATCAGAGTTGAAAGAGACTTCTGAGATAACCTTGTCCAATACCCTCAGAACGAAGCTCAGAGAAATGAAGCGTTTCAACCAAAATCACAGAACTTCTCACCCATTGAGATTCTAAAAACTAGTGGTTTTTACTCTACAAGGTTTGAATAGGTTCGTAGACAATGGGGCTGCTATGGGACAGATATGACCCAAGACCAGCCCTGACTTGCTGTTCAGTTGAGTCCAACTCTTTGTGACCCCCACCTAGGGTTTTCTCGACAGATACTGCAGTGGATTGTCATTTTCTTCTCCAGCTCATTTTACAGATGAAGAAACTGAGGCAAACAAGGTTAAGTGACTTGTCTAGGGTCACAAAGCTAGTAAGTGTCAGAGGCCAGATTTGAACTCAGGAAGATCTTCCTGACTCAAGACTTGGCACTCTATCCACTGTGCTATGGAGCTGCCCTAACCTTGATTTACTTATCTCTAAGGCTTTAAAAGGTACCAAATCAGCTTTTGCTGTAAGAAGGGTAGTTTGATAGGTTAAGAATCATTTGTCTCACTAAATTCTACCAATGGCTGGCCAATTTTCAATATGAATGGGTGAAGAGAAACTCATCCAATCACATATGAAACATTCTTTTGAATTATTACTGTAAGAACAATGAAAACTTTAAAAAATTATATTTACCTTACTAAAATGAATTATGTAAATTTTCACTTTTCATAGGACCACAGATTTAGAACTGGAAGAGACCTTAGAGCTCAGTCTGACTCTTTTACATATGAGGAAACTGAGGACTAGAGAGAATAAATAACTAGTCCAAAATCACAGAGGTAGTAAAACTCAGGTCCTCTGACTCCAAATCAAAGCAATCTTAATAAAAGATTAAAAACTAAACCTAACTGTCAAGAGTGTAAAGTTAGTAAAGAAAAAAATAACTAAGCAACCTTTTTTGTGTCAAATACCACACATTTTCATTTCTGGATTGCCAAGCTCTTAGAATCCTTCTCTTCCTTTAGGGCACAGCTCAAGTGAAACATTCCTCAAGTCTTTCCTGATTCTCCCCAACTACTATTGCTCTTCTTCCTTAACTTTACATTTAGCCTACATTTATTCTATACTCACTTATAAATGTATTTCTTTTCCTGTTAGACTACGAACCCCTTTTGATTAGTGTTTTTTTAATTCTTTATATTTATAGTCCCAGTGCCTAGCACAGTGCTTGACATGTTATAAGTCCTTAATAAATGCATGATGATTGTTAGGTTTATAAACGAATTAGTCTTAATCAACCCCCAACCTCTTTTTAGGGCTTGTATTTTGCTGTGGTCCCTTAAACAACTAAGGGCAGAATTAATTATTGTTTTTCATTGAGGAAAAAGATGGAATTATTCCTGGAACCAAAAGTTCATTTGATTATATTGACTTTCCCATCTATTTCCATTTTTCACATACTTACCTGGATAAAATGCTGGCTATTCAACTAGTAGACTAGTTAAATCTCACTCCAAAAGCACGTTTCAATTTTCATCTCTTAGTATCGTAAGTCATAGGAATGAATAGGTCCTCAATGACTGATCACCTAAGCACGCCCAGCACTCCCCCAAACTGCTGTGGATTAAGGCACTGAAGCCTAGAGAAATTAGCTGATTTGTCCAAGGTCCTACAAGTAGATGTAAGCAGCAGAAAGGGATCTGAACCCAGGCCCTGACTCCAAATCTAGTGCTCTTTCCTTTATATCACGATCTTCGTTCCATTACTTTCTCTACTCATTCCTCAAGCCATAACCCAAACATCTGATTATCTTGTTAAGACAATAAGTATTTGTAGTATTCGAGGAACATGGCTAAGTGCTGAAACACAACACTTTCTAAAGGTTAAAATGAAGAGAGAAGCATTAAAGTTTTTAGGGGATGCGGAAAGAATGAGTAGCAACTACGTGAAAACACCCATTATACAAATACGGTCTTCTGAATCTGATTTTCATCTGCCCCGGGGACCTAAAGATCTGGATCGTGTTGCCCCTCTGGGAAGAAAAACAAAACGAGCTTAAATCGGCATTTTCTTAAACAATCACGTTGCCTGAGGGTGCCCACTCACGTTTACCTGGAGAATCTCACGGTCCCACCATGTGGGGTTCCTGGTTCGTGGCTCACCAGCCAAATCGCCCGCTGGGCCATGACTGGGCACCAATGGATCAACTCATCGCCAGTCTCAGTCACCGTCAGGAGAAAACTCGAGTGGAGGCTTCCCAAAGGGCCGGATCCCCACTGAGGCCCTGGGGGGTCTTTCCAGGAGTTGCCGGTCGCTCCCCGCCACCTATGGCTCCGGCCCGGCGGGGAAATAGGCTCCTTCTACGGTACCGGAGCTAAAGCTTTTACGACCGCATCGACCAATACACGCCACATCCGCAGAGAAGACGGAATGACAGGCCCCAAAGAAATCTCCCAGCAAAATCCCATTAGCCGGGACCCCCAGCGAAAACTTCTACTACGGGACTCAGCTCCACTTCCTCCGCACTCCACTTCCGGGATGGTGGCTCGGAAGGCTCATAGTTCCTCAGTTTCCAATACGCCCCCAGACGTCCTCTTGTCGTTTTCACTTTGCCTTCGGCCCCTCCCAGCTCCCCCGCCCCAGAAGAGCCCTCCCCCGGCCCCGTCGGGCGCAGCCCCACTTCCGGCGTGCGGGGGCGGTGACACTCAGAGCGGCGCAGGCGGCGCTGGGAGGTGGTCGCTGAGAGGCGTTAGCGGTTCCGCTTTATGGCCTCTCTCCCGCCCCGCTGGGCCGGCTGGGACAGCGGTAGTGCCGGGGGCGGTGGGTTAGGCGGAGGGCTGTGCGAAGCGCCGGGGAAGCGCAGCATGTGAGGCGGGAGGCCACCGCGCGGGGAAGAATAAAGGGGGGATCCTCCTGCTTGGCGAAAGCCGGGCGGACAGTCCGTCGGCATGGCTACGACGGCGGAGCTATTTGAGGTGGGTTTTCCGCCCCTGGAGCTGGAGGGTCTGGAGTCCGGGGACCGGCTGGCCCTGCCTTGGGGCGGGGGTGGGGGAAGCACCTGTGAGGAGGGGCTGGGGGAGGGGGTGGCCGGGGAAGCACGAAACGGGGGAGGGGTGTCTTTGGGACTGGGGAGGGGGTGAGGGGATGGGTCCCTGAGCGGGAGGGGGCTGCGTCTCTCCGGGAGAGCCGGATCAACTCTTCCGTAACTTCTCACGGGGGTGTGGAAACATGGAAGGCTGAGCTCCCGATGCGAGGAAGCCTCCAGATGACTGGAGGAAACGGGAAGGGCTGAGTGCGATACAGGAAGGAGGGGAAGATGACGGCGGCCTCTGAGTTGGGGAGACCCCGGGGCTAAAGCTGTTTACTCGTGGGGGCTCCGAGTTGAAATTCATGTTTTTTGTCTTCTACGCTTTTGGGCTGGAATTGGTCATTTTAGTTGTATAAACGTAGACAGTGCATCTCTGTGGAAATTTTGTCTTTGGGAGGGCCTACTTTTCTCCCATTAAACTAGAGAGAAATGCAAAGCTGTTGACCCGCTGGTGTTTTAAACATCCTAAAGAACTTTAATAATAATGACAAAAATAGTGCTAACGTTTACATAGTGCCTGTGTACCAGGCACTGTGCTAAGCGCTTTACGATTATTATCTCATTTTGAGCTTTACAACAATCCTGGGAGGTAGGTGCTGTTGTTATCCCCATTTTACAGGTGAGGAAAGTGAAGCAGACAGGTTAAATGACTTGGCCTGGGTCGCACAGCTAGAAAGTGTCTAAAGCTGGATTTGAATTCTGGTCTTCCTCACTCCAAGTCCACTGGGCCACCTAGCTACCCCAAGACTTAAAACCTCTGTTGCTATGTATTCACTATCTCCATTAGTTTTTGTTGAATCTATACCTCGGCTACTTAGAGGTCTTTTTTTTTCTTTTTTTAAACTTGATAGGATGTAGGGATGATGGGATGCATTCCCTTGTTTATGAAATAGATTGAGTACTTCATCTGTGAAACTCTCCTTTTACTGATTTCCTCCTAGAAAAACAAGAAAAAAATCCAAAGACAGCGGAAGAATTGTTTTATACTGAAGAACCTGTGCAGTTTATATTTGGGAAATTTGTGCAGCAGCAGGAAATTATGTTCTCTGTCTAAATTATAATTTTTGTTATTTCAGATTCAGAACCTCAAGTACTAAGTTTTGACAGATGGAATTTACTCATATAATTGCTATTTTTTTTCTCTCAAATCAGTTTGGCTGCATAATTCAAGTAGCTACATAATTCCTTATACCACAAGAAGAATATTATCATGTGACATTTAACTTGATATAATCTTTAAACATCAGATTAATTTTGTTTTTTTAAAAAGCCTCATGCCATCTGATTCAGCACAGGACCTTGTAGTTATGCCAGCTAGTTAAGTGATTTCTTTCTTTATTTTTTAACTGTACACATTTTTGAAAGAGGGAAAGTATTTGCAAGGTTATTTGAGGTGCCTAGTTTCAGTGTGTCAAGATTTGTGGTGTTCAACAAATCAGAAAAATGGAGGATAGTATTTGGCTGATAATTATTGTACTTGTGGTTTGACAACTGTTGAATTTATTCTTGGAATTTGGCAATTATTGAACCTATTCTTGGCACTTATGTTATAGGTTAAAATGTGTATTTATGTTGTCTATAAATACTTAGTCAAGTGAACCTTCCTGATTTCATTGAAAATATATTTAGGTGTTTTTCTTATTTTGTTTTGTTTTTCTTAAAAATAATAGTCTCTCTTGTCTTGGAACTTGTCGTTTAAGTGATATAGTATTGTAGAGCATAATTCTGCCTGATACTACCCAGTGATGGTAGCAACAAGAAGCTTGTATGAGTCCAAAGTCTTAGAGCAATCCTACATATAAAGCTTCATCTTAATTTCTTCTGTTTTTTTCTTCTTTATATTAACTTTCTGCTTCATCAGTTTAAACATTTTAACAGTCATTTTTAATGTTAACATTTGGCTATGAAGAATTACTTTAATAATTCAATGTTGGAAACCCCTTGTAGCAGTAAAAAATAAAAAACAATTTTTCATTGCCAAAGTAAATTTTTTTTTAATTTAGGAAACTAAAGCTTAATCTATATATCTCTCCTCAGAAGAACTTAAAACTTTTTATCAGTATTTCCTTTTCTCTTGTCATCATCAACAAGTGTTTCATTTTCATAGTCTAGAACTATGAACCCCAGCCTCTAGTCACTGTTCTCCTTGCTTTCCCATGATATCAACTCTATATGATCTCTATCCTTTAGTTAACCAGTTTAATTTTTACACTGCCCTCCTGAATCCTTTGCTTAATCATTCTTTTGTTGATACTCCTTTTCCAAACACTAACCTAGACTTCCCAGAAAAGATTGAGTTAATTATAAATTTCCTCATTTTCCAATTCCATACTTCAAATCACCACAGCATCATTTTCTATCCTCATTTGCTCTATGAAATGGCCCTTATGGCTAATACCAGCCCCACTACTTGTACCCTTGATTGCTGCCTTTACTATTATTTTCTCTTGCAAGTTTGCCCTTGCTCTCTTCCTTCATATCACAGTCATCCTACTCTAGAATTTCATCACTTCTTTCTCCTTAATTTTCAATCTTATCTATTGGTTCCTTCTGTATTGCCTTGAAAACAATGTGCAGATCCTGCATTCAGTGCCCCCATCCTTTTAAAAACCTTCCCTTGACCAGTTTTCCCCTCTATATCTCTTTTTTCTTTTAGTCAAATTCCTAGGAAAAACCATCTATCGGCCTTGAAATAGTTGCTTCTGCTTTCTTAATTCCTACTCATTTCTCAACACTAAAATTGGATTCTTCAAAGTTGCAATTGATCTTTTTATTGCTAAGCCAATTAGCTTTTGTAGTGTTTGAAGATGTTCACCTTCTTCTGTTTACTCTTTCTTCCCTAATTTTTCATGATACTGCTCTGTTGTTATCTTACCTGTCTGACCCTTTCTTAGTCTCCTTTGCAGTAACATCATTCATGTTCCTCCCGCATGTGTGAGTGTATGTATATAAGGGCTCTGCTCTAGGCTTTCTCTTTCTTTTGGTGACCTCATCAACTCTCAGAAATTCAGCTGTCATCTCGGTGACATTACTCTTAAATCTGTATATCTGAACTTTCTCCTTAGTTTCAATCCCACATCTCCAATTGCTAAATATCTGCACTAGGATGTCCTATATAAATCTCTGCTTTCTAAAACAGAATTCATTACTTTTTCCATAAACTCACTTCTTATTCTAACTTGTCAGTTTCTGTTAAGCATACCACCATTCTTCCAGTCACCCAGACTTGCAATCAAAGAATCATACTTGATTTTTGTCTTTCACTAATTCTTGTAGCCAGTTAATTACTAAGCTTGCCAATTCTATGTCCACAACATTTCTCACATTTCCTTTCTCCACTCATATTAGTCACCTTAGTCGAGACCCTCATCACCTCTCACCTGGAGTATTGCTAGTAATCCTCTAATTAGTCCCCCACCTCCAGTCTCCCTCTCTCCAGTCCATCTGCCTTCCTTTGGCCATATGGGCCTGATCATGCCTCTGCCCTTTGTAAGAAGTTTCTGTCTCTCCATTGCCTTCAGGATAAAATAACACTCTTGCATTTAAAGCTTTTTATACAGCCTATCTTTCCAGGAAGATTGTACCATACTCTCCACAATGTACTAAGTATTGGGGATAAGAAAAAGAAAGACAGCCTTTGCCCTCAAGGAGTTTATAGTCTATTAGAAGAATGCTAAGAATGCTAAAAAGGGTGGGTGGGGACTTGGGGGGATGTCTGCCGTGGGGGCATGGTGGACTCTAGTCTAAGAAGTGCATCTGGTCTGAAATGAGGAGTTGGCTGGTCCATGAGCCCTCTTTAAATGGATGCTTTGGGAGAGGTTCTTTGCCTCACCCTCCAGCTCTCTAAGCAGAGAGTATGGAGAGAGTACTAAAGGGGTGTGAGTACCAAAGCTGATACAGTCTCAAAGGATGATGAGTTTAGTAGTGAAGAGGTTTCCTGAGAACATGATGACAGAGGGGTCCAAGTTCAAGGAGTGCAGCTGGTGGAGGGGGAAAAATCTTAAGCCAAATTGGCCCACTTGGTACTCTGCCACCCTCCCCCTCCCCCTTCCCTTTAAAAAAATATCCCTAGCATTTGGATCTTTGTACAGGCTTTATTTATCCTGTGCTTAGAATGTTTTTTTTTTCTTCATCTCTTGTTCACAGAACTCCTAGCTCACATCAAGACATAGTTTAGGTGCCACCCTTTTCAAGACACTTTTCCTGATTCCCTAAATTATTGTGTCCTCATCCCCTACACTGTATATTTATTTTGTTTATATCTTCTTTTCTTTTCTTTTCTTTTGTTTTTTTAAGCTAAGGCAAGGTTTATCAGAAGATTTGTCATAATGGGCAGACTCTTAAGGAGTCTGAACATTAGTGAGTTATTGGCTAGATAAGAATCTGAGCAGTGGCTAGATTTTAAGAACCTGAGCATCTTAATAGAGACAAGATGGACATTATATAGAGAAAGACTGTGGGAGGGATCTAGGAGTGGCCAAGTAGTCTGGCAGGGCAGGGGACTGGGAGGGACTGTGAGGTATTAGAAAGCCTGGACCTGGACCACAGACCAAGAGAGAATGAAGCCTAGATAGAATTAAGGATGGGAAGTGGCCATAGGGAGGTAAGACAGTGGAGAGCTAGGCTAGGTTAAGGGTAACAGAGAATTGGGAGATTGGGCATAGCCACAATGAAAGGCCAGTTGATGGGATTACAGCCTCAGGGGAATGCCAGAGATTTGGCCATGTGGGAAAGTCTAAGTTTTTTTCCTTTTTGGGGTCTAGATCCCATCATCCTCATCATCCCCCCGCCCCCCCCCAGTCAAACAAATGGGACCCAAATTCTTTTGGGGTAAGGGGCGAAAGTGTTGGCTTCTGAAACAGCTTCCTGCTGGCAAGGGGCATAGAGCTGTCCCTGCCTCAAGGGAGTCTCAAAGAGGAGGTTGACTGGAACCAAACACAGGCTACATCCAAGGAACGATTGGGGGAGGGGACGACATTGGCTGGTACCCCAATGTTTGCTACCAATAGTAGGTGAGTGGCCTGTGGTCTGGAAAACGAAAATCTGACAGAAAAGACTGCAGGGCTCAGATATAAAGCAGGGACCAGATTTAGGGCCCAGATATGAGAGGATAAAACATCCTTAGCTCTGTTTGGATTCAGATAATTCAGTTTTCCAACCATGCAGTATCAAATCCACCTCATAGCCAGATTCAGGAATAGCCAGGTGGGTAAAATTCCTTTTCAAAGGAACATAATGGGGAAATTGAGCCAGGAGGATCCCATCTTAGACTGAAGCTAAAATTGTCCTCTCAGCTTTTCCCAATGCTGACTTCCCACCAGTATCACATTCTCTCTGAGTAGTTTGTGGCATTTCTCTCAGATGGTAGATTATTGATTATTGATGGATTATGATCCATCAGACAACTCAAAATAAAATCCAAGGAGCTTTTACCTCAAACAGCAAGTTTCATTAATCACAGCTTAGGAAAAACTTTTCCAGGATTTACATCTCAAACTTAAATTTGTCCTGGTGTAAAAAGCCAATCATTAGAGATTTCTATACACTTGCAAATTCTCAGCAAGCCATACATAACCCAAACAAGTTTTTTGGCTAGTTTACACATTAAAAACAATAACCAACAATAACTAACTTATTTTAGTGGTAACCAAATTATGAAAAGTTGCTTGACATAACTGATACAAAAAGTTCACCAGTTTGAAACAAACCCATTACCAATCAAGTGACTTCAATTTTGTTAAATGCATTTCCAAATTACTTTTACATGAGAATCAACATCTCATCATTAACAGTTAAAACTACAGATTTAAAAGAGCATGCTTACCCAAGGTTGTAGGCTAGCTTCATTACCTTGAGCAGGATATGTTTAACCTGGGTGATGCTTCCAGGCAAAGGTTGCGCTAGGGCCCAAGGTCATTGCCAGAAGGGCCCACCCTATAGCTGCTGCCCCTCCCCGCTCCTTCCTTTCCCTAGGTCGGGGAGGGTGAAATCAAAGGTGAGGGGGAAAGGGTGAAACTCTCTTTTCCTATGAGTGGGGTTAACAGATAACCTTGACTCAAGAGAAGAGAGTGAGAGAAAGGAGTGACTAGGATTTTAAGGAGGAGTGTCAAACTCCTTAATGATCAATCACAAAACCTCCAGAATCTGCCAAGATATTTTTAGCTGTTCTAACTTATCCCTGTAACTTCCATGAAGGAGGATTCAGGAGTGTAGAGGGAAGGGAGTAAGTAAGCCTCAAGGGAACCGAAAAACAACTGCAGTTTTCCCCAATTTCCTAACACCGAGAGAATTGACAGAATTGGGCATACACTTCCAGTTAGGATGTCTGTCCTTGTCCTCTATGTTTCGGAAGGTGTACCCACGTCCATGGCCTCGAACCGACCCAGTGGATCGAGGGCCTGAGAATGTCAGGCCCAGTGTGAGACAGCCTCGGAACTATCTACCCGAAAAGCACCTACAAGCCTCGATGCTTGGAGAGCAACCCCAACTGCAGAGCAAGAAAAAGGGAGAGGGGAGGCCTCACCTACCTTCCAGTCTTGGCTGGAGAAGAACTTGGGGTTAGGCAGTTTCCCCCTATGGGCCACCAAAATGTTGAGGTTTAGTGGTGCTGGGACCCCAAAATCACAAACGCATGGATCCTGCCCAAAAGAATTCAATCCAAGTCTTCTTTCAGCCAGAGACAAGGTTTATTAGAACATCCATCATATTGGGCAGACTTTTAAGGAGTCTGAACATAAGTGAGCTATTGGCTAAATTTTAAGAATCTGAGCTATATCTTCTTTTCTGTGAACATGTTGTATCCTTCTGTAATGTGAGGTCTTTGAAGGTAGAAGCTGTCTTTCTTTGTCTTCAGCACCAAGTATACTGCCTGGCATGTAGTATGTACTTCATAAAAGCTTGTTGATCAATGGGGATGGAAGATTTTTCCCCTCCCCTTCATACTAGGTTATTAGTGGCTTACTGCAGCTAGGAGTAGAGTGCTGCTGGCTGGCACTGTAGTGTTGGCATCCCAGGTTCTACTTTGGAACTTGGAACCCATTTTAGCACGTGGCTTTTTATGTTAGTTCCATAGGAGATTGAATTCCAGCTTGAGAGCAAAGAAACAAACTCGCCAGCTAGCTTCTAGCCTTTTCTTGACCTCTGTTAGGATAATTGTTTATTTGTTAGGTTTTATGTCCCCTCTGTCTAGTATTTGATAATCCATCTGCTTTTCCCTGACTTTTTTATGGCTTAGAAGCAGTATCTCACTTTATGTGTACGTCAGTTTAAACACTGAATATTTTAGGGTCAACAAGACTTTTTAAATAAAAAGGTTAGGTAAAGCAACCAAGAAAAAGAAGGTGTTCAGACTTTGAGTTATGAATGATCATATAATAATATTTCTGCCATATAGACCCTATTGTAAAAAAAAAATGGTCCCCTTCCATTTGCTAAGAATTTTATTCCAGGATACAATTAATCCTCAACTTTTTCAGGAGTAACATTCTTAGAAAACAGTGTCAAAGTAAAAAATGCGAATGTTGATATATGGAGCCTATGGGAAATATGAGATTTAGTTCCCACAGCCACCAAAAATTAATCTTTTACTAGAGATTGCTGAAAATATACTCTTCTGCATATGATTATAACAGAACATTAAGTCTGATAATATGTACTTTTCTTCACAGTACACAGTAACCATGAAATAACCCATAAACATGCAGTACACAAAGTAAAATTGTTAACATGCAAAACATTTTTTCTGTCTAGTAATTCCCTAGAATTCTATGACCTTTTGTGCTAACATCTCAGTAAAAAAAAAAGTTGATTTCAAACAACATTCATTTTTCATCACATAGGAGATCTACAGTACCATAAATAAATAAGTACAGCAAATAGAATTTTAAAAACTAAAACTTTTTTTTAACATGAATCTGTGTCAGATGGTGGTGTGAGAGTGTTTTACTGTATATTATACTACTGTAAACCACTCTACCTTGACTGCCCTCTGAAAACCAAAGGAGAAGTTGCTGGGTCTTTAGTCCTTCATGGCTGGTGAATGTTGGAGATTGTGAAGGGCTCACCAGCTTAAAGTAATCTGTCAGTGATAAACGGTTTGAGATTCTTCAAAGGGTCTTGGAGTAAGGGAGCATAGCAGAGACCTTGAGACTGAGATCAGTGATGGGATCAGCATCCTTGATGTCTCTAGCCAGCTGGTCAATTATGCCAAACCAACCTACTGGGATACAAGCCGCTCCACAAACTTGTGTGTATCACACTTCTCATTTTTTTCTCTACTGTGCATAGCCACAAATGTGTGTCTTGGACCCCATGAAAGTGAAAATGAAGTTATTAATAAAATCATATGAATGCTTAAAGTTGTGAAAGTTAAACACACAAATGTTGAGGATTTACTGTCTTTCTAGTATGATTTCCAGAGAGGCAGTATGATGTAGTGGATAGACCACAGGGCCTGGAATCTGGAAGACCTGAGTTTAAATGTAGCCTCAGACACTGACCAGTTGTTTGACCTTGGGCAAGTCACCTAAACCTCTGTTTGCCTCAGTTTCCTCAACTGTAAAATGGGGATAATAGTAGCACCTCCCTCAGCGAATTGTTGTGAGGGTCAAATGAGGTAATCTTTGTAAAGTGCTTAACATAGTACCTGGCAAATAATAGGCAATTATTTATTGCCTGTATATTATGTAGCAATAAATGCTAGCTATCATCATCATCGTTACCATCATTCATATTTAAGGGATCCTATACATCGCTACATATTCTCTGTCTTATAACTTTGAAAGTTGGTTTCTTATCATTGATGATTTAAAAGTTAGTAGTTAGCTCTCTTTTTTGACAAAAAATGGGGAAGAGATATGTGGAAACTTACTTATGATTTCATTAGCTCAGAGAGTTTAACTGATAAGGATGATTTGGTGAGAGAATTGTAGGATAGTGTTCCTTAATTTAGGATGGCTTGGGGTCTTGACTTTGGATCTGAAATCAAATTCTGCCTCTGACACTTAGTAACTGGATGACCATTTATATTTCTGAGTTTTGGCCAGTTATCAAAGATTCTGAATTTAGCTGGTCTTCAAGTCATAAGCTCCTTTGATAAAATGAACATTGTTTGAGATTCAGGAGACAAGAGTTCTAGTTCTAAATATGGTTGTAACCTTGGGCAAAGGACTTAACTTTTTTTGATTCAGTAATTAAAATAGGTGCCAACTGTGTGCTAGGCTCCAGAGATACAAATAGGCAAAATAAGACATTTTCCTATTAAGGAGCTTACATTCTGTTTTGGGGAATATAGCATGTATACAGATTAAAACATAATAAGATAATTTGGTGAGAGAGGGAGGGACAGGGAAAGCTTCTTTGACTAAGTGGTATCTGAACTTAGCTTTAAGAATTCTTGAGTGCTGGAAGTGAAGAGAGCACGTTCTAGGAATGGCTTACACAAATGCATAGAAACTGGAGATAGCATGTTGTGTTTGTGGAACTTCAATTAGTTTAATGTGGCTAAACATAGAGTGTGAAAAGAGAGTAAAATAAGTGTATAAAATATAGTTGGAAAGGTAGATTGGAGCCAGATTGTAAAAAAGTTTTAAATGTCTGGGCAAAGAGTATGTATTTTATCTCAGACATAATAGGGAGTAAATTAAAGTTTTTGAGCAGGAGAGGGCTGTATTCAGACCTATGCTTTAGAAAAATTATTTTGGCAGTTGTGTGGAGAATGAAGTAAAGAGAAGAGAGACTGGAGGGAAGGGGACCAGTTAGGGGGCTATTAATAGTATTCCTTTTGAAAGGCAGTATAAAGAGCGCCAGTGATGTCACGGGTGATATCTAGACTTGCATGTGAATTGGCTTTAAGTGAGGCAGAGTTGCACAAAGTAAATCCTCAGCCTCACTCTCTATTCCAAAGTCATTGAAGTCCAGTGGCAAGACAGAAGTCAGGGTGACTGGTGAAGGCCCAGGATGCAGTGGATGACGTTGGTGTTTTCAATTACCTTACTAAGCTCTAAGTTCCCCACAATGCCTGCTTCAGTTGCCTTCGTGGCCATTGAAACAAATTGTTCTCATCTGCCCATTCCATCAAGGGAAGTCTTCACGTGCGTGGGATAGTTGCCAGTAGGTTTGAGGCCTGTCAACCTTCAACCTGGTTTAGGCTGCCTGCTGAGATGGTTTTGTCAGGGTGTGGTCACTGCACATGCTACAGTTTCTTGGAGCCACAGGTGAGAGTTAGGTGAAAGTAGACACCAAAGATGGATGAGTAGCCTTGAAAAGGGCTCAGCAAGCACCAGAAGTACTAGACCTCCCTAAACACTCCATATATCCCATGAGATCAAATCATGTAGATAGGAATAAGGGTAGAGCCTGGACCTGTGATTTCATTAATATAAGGACATTCTGGGTCTCTTTACCAATCTAGGTTGGTACATTCTCTTCAACTTATAGTCTTGGAGACTTGCCTGACCAAGTCTAAGCTCTCTATAGCTCCTACTTCAGCCACCTTCCTGGATATTGGAGCAAATTGTTCTCATCTTCCCATTCTATCAGGCGAAGTCTTCACATGCTTGGGTTAGTTATTCCTGTAACTCATGAACAAGTTTGAGGCCTTTCAGTTACCCTCAACCTGGTTTAGCCCGATGATTTTCCAGGGTGTCCAGTATGCATGCTACAGCTTTTTGGAGCCACAGGTGAGAGTTTTCAGAGTAGTCCAAGTGTGAGAGAAGGCCTTGAACTAGGGTGGTGCCTCTGTGAGTGAAGAGAAGATGGAAGAGCTTAAAAAGGATTTTGAAAATTAAGAGAAGTAGAGGAAAAATTGGGAAGAGAAATAAGAGTGATGAAAGAAAATCATGAAAAATGAGTCAACAGCTTACTAAAGGAGACCCAAAAAAATACTGAAGAAAATATCACCTTAAAAAATAGACTAACCTAAATGGCAAAAGAGGTCCAAAAAGACAATGAGAAGAATGTCTTAAAAAGCAGAATTGGCCAAATGGAAAAGGAGGTACAAAAACTCACTGAAGAGAATAATTCTTTAAAAATCAGAATGGAGCAAATGGAAGCTAATGACTCTATGAGAAATCAAGAAATTATAAAACAAAACCAAAAGAATGAAAAAATAGAAGACAATGTGAAATATCTCATTGAAAAAACAACTGACCTGGAAAATAGATCCAGGAGAGATAATTTAAAAATTATTGGACTACCTGAAAGCCATGATTAAAAAAAGAGCCTAGACATCATCTTTCAAGAAATTATCAAGAAAGATTGCCCTGATATTCTAGAACCAAAGGGTAAAATTGAAATGGAAAGAATCCACTGTTCACCTCCTGAAAGAGATCCCAAAAGGAAAACTCCCAGGATTCCAGAGTTCCCAGGTCAAGGAGAAAGTATTGCAGGCAGCCAGAAAGAAACAATTCAAGTATTGTGGAACCATAATCAGGGTAACACAAGATTTGGCAGCTTCTATATTAATGCAGCAGAGGGCTTGGAATGTGATATTATGGAGGTCCAAGGATGTAGGATTACAACCAAGAATCACCTACCCAGCAAAACTGAGTGTAATCAGTGAGGGGGAAAATTGTCATTCAGTGATATAGAGGAATTTAATGCATTCTTGAGAAGCCAGAGCTAAATAGAAAAATTGACTTTCAAATACAAGACTCAAGAGAAGCATGAAAAGGTAAACAGGAAAGAGAAAGCATAAGGGACTTATTAAAATGGAACTGTTTGCATTCCTACATGGAAAGATGATATTTGTAACTCATGAGACCTTTCTCATTATTAGGATAGTTGGAGGGAATATATATATAGACAGAGGGCACAGGTTGAGTTGAGTATGTGGAGATGATATCTAAAAAATAAAATTAAGGGATGAGAGAGGAATGTACTAGGAGGAGAAAGGGAGAGGTGGAATGAGGTAAATTATTTCACATAAAAGAGGCAAGAAAAAGCTTTTACAGTGGAGGGGATGAGGGGGGAGGTAAGAGGGAATGAGTGAACCTTACTCTCATTGGATTTGGCTTAAGGAAGGAATAACATACACACTCAATTGAGTATGGAAATCTGTCTTACCCTACAGGAAAGTAGGGGGGAAGGAAATAAGGGGGGAGGTGATAGAAGGGAGGACAGATTGAGGGAGGGAGTAATGAGAAGCAAAGACTTTTGAGGATGGACAGGGTTAGAGGAGAGAATAGAATAAACAAGGGGCAGCATAGGATAGAGGGAAATATAGTTAGTCTTTCCCAACATGACTATTAGCATGACTACGCATGTATAACCTATATTGAGTTGTTTGCCCTCTCAATGAGGGTGGGTGGGGAGGGAGGAAGGGAGGGAATTTGGAAATCAAAATTTTAAAAACAAATGTTGGAAATTGTTTTTGCACGCAACTGGGAAATAAGATACATAAGCAATGGGATATAGAAATCTATCTTACCCTACAGGAAAATAGGAAGGAGTGGTGATAGAAGGGAGGGCAGATTGGGGGAAGGAGGAATCAGAATGCATGCTGTCTTGGGGTGGGGGGAGGGGAGAGATGGGGAGAAAATTTGGAACTCAAAATCTTGTAGAAGTGAATGTTGAAAACTAAAAATAAATAAATTTAAAAAAAAACTGAGGACAGTGCTTTGGGAAAGGACACCCCCATTGTGAGAAATGGATTATAATTCAGAAGAGGAGACTGAAGTCAGCCAGAACTAAGAAGGTATCATGTCATGTAGACCATAAGAACATAGGATATGCAAGAGGAGGGATGGTCAATGATGTCAAGTAATGAGGAGATCACCTAGGATGAGGACTGCAACAGACCATCAGATTTAGTCATTAAGAGACCATTGAGCACAGAAGGTAGATTGAGTATAGTAGTATCACAAGCCTGATTCCATTGTAAAGTATAATAGTGAGTCAGTGAGAGAAATGATATTTTCTAGGATTTTTTTTTAGGGGGGGTAGAAAGAAGAACAATGGCTTGAATCAGTGTTAGTCAAATGATTTCTTTTGAAGTTTTTGGTAAACCTAGGTATGTTTATAGAGAGCAAAAGAAAAGTCCATAGATAAGGAGAGACTGAAAATGAGAAAAGGAAGGATATGGGACAAGTTTTTAGAGTACATAGGAGAAGATGGTACAAGGACACAAGTAGAGGCACTGACTTTGGCAAGGAAGACTACTTTTGTAGACTTAGAGAAAAGTGGGGAAGGGCAGGTGGAGATGTAGAGGTGTTTGAGGTGTAGAATGGGAAAGAAGATGGAGTTGAAGGTGGATAGGAAAGCAGATTATTTGCTAAAGAAGAAAGAAGCAACACTGAAGACCTGAAGAAATAAAAGGTTTAGATCTCAGTTTCCCTATCTGTAAAATGAAGTGATTGGGCTGGGATCCCTTCCAACTCTAATATTCTGTATTTCTAATTACCGTGACATAAAAAGAACATAGCAAACTGCTTTTTGGCCTTTGGTCCCTCATTCATTTGTCCAGACATTAGTCAACAAACATTATTAAGAACCTGATATGTGCTAGGCTCTGTGCTAGAGTGACAGATGAAAATGGAATAGTCCCTACTCTCAAGGAGCTAATACTGGTAGTACAAGATACAAAACACAAAGAACATGGCTTTATTAAACACTGAAGTAGCATGTGCAAGACACTTAATGGTATTGCATCATAGTTTAAAAGCTGTGAGTCCTAGAAGGACCTTATAATAATGGATTATAAATTCTCTGTCTTTGTCTCTCACACACATATAAATTTCATCTTTTCCTTAAGTGTAGGATCTATTTTGCACAAAGCAAAGGAGCTGTCATTGCTTGTAGTACTGAACTTCAGTCAGGAAACTGGCTTCAGATCCCCCTTCTGTCATTTCATAGCTTTGTGACTATGTTACCCTTCCTGATCCTCAGTTATTTCATCTGTAAAACGAGGATGATATTTTTGTACCTGTTTCACAACAGGGTTTTGAGAACTGAAACAAACAAAAAAGATAGCATGTAGTGTGCTTTGCAAAATTTTCAATGTTGTTTAGAAATTAATTTTTATTATTTTTCACATGAAGTTATTCCCCTCTCCCTCAAAGGTGCCATTCATGTTGACCATTGTCCTTCAGTTGAATCACTTTTGCTTAAAATAGTTTTGGAATTCCTTTTTTAAAATTTTCTTCAGAGCCAGTTTTCCATCCATCTGTAGATCTTTGTTTTATGACTTGGTAGTCACAAGGTGCCCAACCTTAATCTCTGTTCTCTTCTTTCACCTCCCCTCTCCATTTGTTACATTTAGTTTTACCCTGTCACTGTTATGGTGCCTGTTTTGAGCCAGCAACTGGGAGAACACTTAGAGGGGTTATGTTAGTGATGTCTTAGAGCCAAGAAACCCTGAAGAGAGAGACTGTAAACCCAGACAGAGGCAGGTTTCTAAAAGAAAGTTAGTAAAAGGGTAATAGGAATCAGAATGAAGTTCATTTGTGTAGGGTCTGCCTGCAGTAAATGAACATAAATTTCTGAGGTCCATATATGTGTAAATAACCAGAAGTTAAATTGCAGAAAGTTGATTTCTTGCCTTTTGGTGACTTCACAACATCTTTATACTCACTCACAGGGACAGTACCCTAATTAAGGCACGTATCACCTCTTACCTGGACTATTGGCAGGAACCAGTAGCATCCTATTTGGTCTTCCTGTCATACATATCTTCTAACTCTAATCCATCCTTCTCACAGCCCCCCAAAGCACTTAAAGTTTTTTTCCCAATTATATGTAAAGCCAATTTAAAAAAAAATTAAAGACACAACAATTTCCATGTACAAAGCACAACACAAAAAGAGGATTCAGTATGAAACCATGAGTCTCCATTTCACACTACTTTTTTTGAAAAACTACATAATAAATACTACACATTGTTTTCAAAGCTACTTTGCTTCTCTCTGAATTTTCTTTTGTTCTTTGATGTGTGCTGTTTTTATCCAACTCCCTCCCTACACTTCACTAGAGAAAACTACCATTAGATACAAGTATGTATGTATATGGAAAGCCATACTATACGTGATTCTATTTATCAGTTCTTTCTTTGGAGGTGTATTAACTTGAATATTTATAATACTCAAAAGAACTTCACAGTTGTTCTTAAAACAGTATTGCTATCACTGTATTCAATGTTCTCTTGGTTCTGCTCATTTCACTCTTCATTATTTCCTATAAGTCTCTGCATGTTTTTCTAAAACCAACCAGCTCATCATTTCTTATAGCACAGTACCGTTCCATCACAATCATATACCACAGCTCATTTAGCCATTCCCCAATTGATGGGAATCCCCTCAATTTCCAGTTTTTTTCCCACCACAAAGAGAGCTACTATAAACATTTTAGAACATATAAGTTCTTTTCCTTTTTCCCTGATCATCTTGGGGAAAAAACCTAATAATGGTATTGCTGGGTCAAAGGGCATAATTGTTCATAATTCCAGTTTGCTCTCCAAAATGGTTGAATCAGTTCACAGTTCTGCCAGTAGTATATTAGTGTCCCAATTTTTCCATATCCAGTTTTTAATATTCATTTTAAAAAAAATTCCTAATTTTATACCTCCCTTCTCCCCTCCCCCAGGCAGTAAACAATTTGTCAACGTGTGCAATCATGCAGAAATATTTCCATGCTAGTCATGCTGTGAAAGAAGACACATAACAAAACAACAAAAGGCCCCACAAAAAAATAAAGTGAAAAATGGCATGTTTTGATCTCCATTTAGACTCCTTCAGTTCTTTCTTGGATGTGGATAGCACCTTTCATCATTAGTCCACGTATTCCATTACAATCATTTATCACAATTTATTTAGCCATTCCCCAGTTGATGGGCATCCCCTCAATTTCCAACTTTTTGCCACCACGAAAAGAGTTGCCCCAATGCACTTTTCTTAAATGCAGTTTTGACTTATGACAGAGCCTGACACAGAGTAAGCACTTAAATGCTTTTATTATTATTTTATTATTTATTCATGTCATTCTTTCCATCTCCCCCCAGGATCAAATAAATATAAGCTCTTTCTGGTATTTAAAGCTCTTCAGAATCTGATTGCTTCCTGACTTTCTAGTCTTCTTACACTCCCTATCCCCTGCCACACTAGCCAGATGGACCTTGTTGTTTCTCACATATTACATTCCATGCTCTGCCACTGCTTTTTCATTGATTACTTCTTGTATCTGGAGTGTTTTCCCTCATTACCTCTTGGAGACTTTTTATTCAGTCTCCCCATTGTAACTAATAAGAAATAATAATAATAAAAAAACCCAAAACCTGTGTGTTTACTTTAGTGACAGGAAAATAGGGGAAAAGCTGCTAGGGTGTATCCTGGACTTTAGTAACCCAGGGGGAAGAGAAACCCCATTTAGAAGCAGTAGGTGGTAGCAATAGGAAGGGAATTAGGTAGTCTAATTTTTGAGATCAGAGAAAGGAAGGAGAATAAACAGGAAGCTACGTGGGACCAAGAATTTTTAGTGGGTATTTGTACTGATTTGAGATATTTCTGCTTATTTTCCTCAAATTTGCCTCAGTCAGTGATCACCAGTAGCTTGGGGCTTCATTCCCAGAGCCAGGCAAAAGGAAGAAAAAGGAAAAGACATAATCTCATGTAATTGGTGTTCCAAGTGGGAACCTTTATGACATTTTTCCATAGAAACTTTAACTTGAGTCAACTTATATTAGCTTCCCTAGTTAACTTGAGTAACAGGAACACTAAAGCTCATAGTAAGCTGAGGATAATGATGCATGGTAAGGGCAATGACAAGGGCTGTTCTACTTATTGGGCAAGAGGGAGGATTTGTATCATATTTAAGAAACATTATGGGTTAATTTGGCTTTTGTGGGCTGATCTGGTGACCTAACTACTATTTATAGCATCAGTTGAAAATGGCAGGGGGAATCAGAGGGGGAAAAGCTACACACGGACAATTGACAAACCAGATACCACAAGAGTAGCAAATGCAACATAGGAGGGACTGATAATTTACCAAGGAGTCTATCTAAAAAGGGAGGTAATGATAAAACCTATGGCTCCATATATTTATACATAAATGCATAAAATACAGGTAATAAGATGAACTTGATCATCATGTAAAGATATAATTTCAAGCCCCTAATCATTGAGATTGGGTAAAAAATGATTCCTGGTTAGACTTTGAGAATGGATGGTTATTTTTATTCAGAAGGAACATATGTAATAAAGAATGGGTGCTCATGTGAGGAAATCTGGGAACGATGGTAGAGAATGTTTGCATGAAGATCAGTGCAGAGAAAAAGGAAGTGAAATTGTGAGGGGAGTTTATACATGGGCCAGCCAGAAGAAGACATAGATGATGAGTTCAGGAAATTGATCATACTTCTGGCACAAATAATAGTCATAGGGGACTTCAACCATTTGAAACTGGCTCAAAGCAGGCACTTATTAAAAGTGTATTGATTAATCTCATGGAACTTTATGCTAAAAAGCAAGAGCAACTGATGTATTCTTAATTTTCATTTCAGTTTTTATTATTATGCATTTATTAAGCACCCACTATGTGCTAGGGGCTGTAGTAGTCATGGGGGATATAGACAAAAAAATGAAACAGCCCTGCCCTTAAGATGCTTATTATTTTACCGACTTACTGCCATGATAATTTCATTCATCAAAAAGTACAGAAAAATGACATGGGCAACTGCTATCCTAAACTTATTGTGCCCAATGAGGAGGAACTGGTTGTCAAAATAGGAATGATGGAAATATTGGAAGGATTTGATTATTAGGATTAGAAAGATTAGAGTGAGAGATAAGAAGATGAAAGCTAGGCATAATTTGATACATATCTCAAATTTGAGGACCACAAATTTTACACATTTCAGAAAAAGAGTAGGTAAGACCCTAGGGACAAAATTATAGAAAAGAGGGGGATATTCTCAAGAATGAAATTGTTACTGTTTGTTTTGAGGGAGGTTTGGAAATGAAAATAGTATAAAAACAAACCAAAATTATCAATAAAATTTAAAAATGAAAAAAGAATTTGACCTAAGAAAGTTAAAACTTGGTTAAATTGGAGTTCTAACCTGTATTTGTGATAGAGGTTGACCCTTGTCATACATTACCACAGCCTTGGGTTCCACCCAACCCTGTAACAATCTCTCTTCATTAGTAGCTGAGTAAACAGCAGGCATATGGAACTGCTTCAGATACTGTCTTGGTTAGGGTTCAGCTGCAAGTACAGCAATTCACACCAACTTGAGAGAGGATTAGTTTTGTAACATTAAAAGGTAAAGTGATATGTTGAGATCTATCATAAACAAAAAGTTCTCAGATAATGACAATTTTTGAGCAATTGTGAGATAACTTTTGTGGTACCAAAAAAGCCTGAAGGAAATTGGATGCCAGTTGATTGGGGAATGAGTGAAAAATTATGGTATATGGTAATATAATATAATTATGCCATAAGAAATGATAAATATGATAAATTCAGAAATGTTTGGAAACACTTCTGTGAACTAATTCAGAATGAAGTAACTAAAATTAAGAGAACAACAATATATAGCCTACTAAACAAAAGAGTAAAAGAGACAACACTGAATTTCCCATCAAAATTCAGATCCAGGTAATGACCTATCTTAATTGGACTGATGTTGAAGTATGTTTCCCTTCTCTCTACTGCATACTCTGTTAGATTTGGTCACAGTATCCGTGGTTTGCAATGAAAACCTTAAAAAAAAAGAAAAAGAAAAAACTGAGATGCTGATATTATCCCAATTTACTGAGTAGAGAAACAGATTTGAAACAAATGAAATTCTGAAGACAAACACAAATGCTTCTCATGAAGAGAATGGACTGTATAAAGTGACACTGTTAATGTGTAGGGAATTTATTGGCTAAGTTAGAATTTAAACAGACATGTTTAGAAGATTGAAGCAAGGATAGGTAACTGTATGAATACAAAAGAGTGTTATGAACTTCAAAGAATAAAAGCTGTACCATTGAATCTCATGACCCTGCTGATGAATGCTAAAAACAAAAAAGGCATTTTTTTTTTCCATATCTAGACTCTAGAGGACAAGAGGAAGGTCAGAGAAGAGACATTAGTGTCCTTGGGACATTGATAGCAGATGATGAAGAGAAGGATTTTAGGTTTCTATTAGCCATTTTTTCCTATTCTCAGTCCAAAGATGATGATGATTATTATTTTGGGAACTCTGTGTGTGTGTGTGTGTGCGCGCGTGCGCATGCACAGTATTATGTAATAAAATAACAAAAAATGAGGCTATAAAGAACTTGGCACTGAATCCACTTCAACTAGATTATCCCAATAGCTTTTTAAAATGAAAACAGGAGGACAGTAGACAAAAAAATGAAATATGTTAGCACAGATTTTTTTAATGTTGTTTTTATTTGTGATGAAATAAGAACTCCAAATGGGCAGGACTAGGAATAGTGTATGAATATACACATATGTACACAGTAGTACAGAAATGTGCTCACATGTTGGTACTGTCATTCTAAAGAATGTATAGAAGCTGAGGTTGAGCATTGTTACCTTAGGTTGATAGAATAGTCCATAAGTTTTTATTCCAAAAGTTATATATTTGATTAAAATAAACATTATTAATAGGTATATAAATTTTGTTGAAATACTATATTTTAATAACAAGTTCTTCCAGAATTTGTTTTAGCTATTTGGTAATTTAATTATTGTGTATTCCCTTAACTACCTTTTCAAACTCTCAAAATCCAACTCTTAAGACCCTATCTTTGGAGCTATGTCAGAGAATGTTTATTTTACAAATTAGGAGCCTTTTGTGGCAGATGAGTACATTGAACGTCTAGTATGGAGAACTCCTGGAGGAGGCTCTCGAGGAGGACCTGAAGCTTTTGATCCCAAAAGGTGAAGTGAAAATTTCTACATCAGTCTGTCTTTTGGTGTGGCTACATTTTTGCTTTCGAAATGAAGTAATTGTAATTAGTCTCAAATTTCTATCCGACTTGATTTTACCAAACAGTTATAAACAAAATCTTTAGTGAGTTTCTGAAGGAAGATGTTTTCTTTTAAATTGTCAGTGTTTTTGAAATTTTATAATGACTTCATTTTGAAGACTTTCATCTGGTTTACTGGCATGATCATTTAAGGAAAACTTTTATGTTATGTTATAGATGTGTACACAGTACACATTTCTAAAATATATTAAACATCTCTTTTAAGTACATCAATTTTACACACCTGAGCACTGCAAATTGAACAAGCAATCAAGAATTAATATATGTTGGGTTTTGGAATACATTATGTGATTTGCAACACATTTTGTCTTCCTGATGATTTTCCTTAGATTTATGTTAAAATTATTTTGTAGTTCCTGTATGCATAACTCATGATTGGTGGGGAATTGGGCCTAGAGTTAAAATTTCGACATGATTTATCCACCACATGATAATTTTCATTTCAACACCTGAGAGATATATTTCTGAAATAATATATATTTTTAAAGTTTCAAGTCCTGAACAAGGCCAGAAAAATAGTATGAAATAGTGTGAAGATTTAAACATTATTGTTAAACAAAAATGGACTCCTAAAAGACTGTAGAGAAATAACTGTCTCTATCCTATGGAGTTTTTTATTTAGGTTTGGATTATATACGTGAATTGATTTATTAGTAGATTCTGTTTGGACATAACTGTTTTTGTACTTTATAACAATTTTATTTTAACAGATTATTAGAAGAATTTGTAAACCATATTCAAGAACTTCAGATAATGGATGAAAGGATTCAAAGGAGGGTAGAGAAACTAGAACAGCAGTGTCAGAAAGAAGCCAAGGAATTTGCTAAGAAAGTACAAGAGCTCCAGAAAAGCAATCAGGTAAAAATTAGGATAAGTCATCTAAAGGATAAAGAAGTAGACATGTACTTCATCTTTAAATTATTTTTCTGATGTTCAGTTAAAAAAAAACTAATAAAATGAAAATGATTATTTCTTTAGAAATATTTTCTGCTTGTAAAGTAAAAAAAAAAAATTAGTGATCTAAAATTGTTGGCCTGAAATCAATTACTCTTTTTTGGGTTTAATAGTGAATGTTGGTTCCAAATCACACTACATTTTCCAAACCTAGGAAGCTGGTTAATCCTAGACCTACCCTTGGTTTTTAGGAAGACTTCTCTAGTGAACTGGCCTTTTCTTCTTAAACAGATCTGAGACTTTAGGATGACCTTATAGTTGACCTTTATTGCTTTGGGGCTCTCCTGGATCACCTTTTCACTTAAGGCAAACTCAATCTGGGAAGTAAACTTACAGGGAATGTGTGTATCCCAATCAAATTTATGTTCCTTTTCATTCTTTCAAATCTAGGAAATTTCTGTCTAAAGTCTAGGGAATACTTATTTGGAAGGATTGTTCCCCTTAGAGATAGTCTGATCAGCATAATTTAGAACATAATCAAACCCCAGCATTAACTTCAGACCAGAGAAGACCCGTTAGCCCTTCACAGACCAATTTCATAATTTGTCTGGACCTAGATATAACCTTTGAGATTTTAGAATGGGGAACATCCTTTATCTTTGGTGCCCCAATTGTATCTTAAATTTTGAGCAACCTATTCTTAGGCATTAATGCAAAGATTTCATTAATTTTTCTTATATTTTTAGATGTAAAAAGTTCATTACTTCAGATTTTCTACTTTTATGTATTCAAAATTCACATGTAATGAACACTTACTAAATGCCTGTGTGCAGGGCAGACACTATGTTTTCTATCATAATAGCTTTGCTAAAATTATGGAAGAAATGTTTAATCTACTTAAAATAGTGCCCCAACCTCTAAAGCTGTCCCATTTGCATTTAATTAAAGCAGTAATTAAGATGGATCCTGTCTATTTAAGCAGGTTCTGTAGGAAAGCCTCTTCTTGGCAGGTCTGTATCCTTGTGTTACAAAACCTAGATATCTAGGTTCCTTTGCTTTCCCCAGAACCTGAATCTTGTGATGCTATTGCCAGCCTGGAACTCTCTGCAGGATTTTCTTTACTACTGTATTCCTTCATTGAGAAACAGTGTGGTAGAATAGAAACAGTCATAGAGTCATGGGAGACCTAAGTATAAATCCTGCTTTTGATTCTTAACAGTTGTGTGACTATAGTTGAGACACTTAACCTTTCTGAGCCTTAGTTCCCTCAATGAAATTAGTCAGGCTTGATTCAGGTCTGTCTGGTAGCATAGGTTTGGGTTTGAAATGAAATAAAAAGTCTTAAAACATCTGACAGTTAACAGAAGATTTATTTAGTCATAGCAGGGAAAGAATATTCAGTAAAGATATAGCATTGATTCAGTTAGCTGTAGTTTCTGTGCTGTGTTGCCTGCACTGGTTTGCTCATCAGGAGCCTGAGCATGGGAGTTACTGTTGATTCTTTTTGTCTGACTTTTCTGGCCCTAGGCTGCATAAAGCAATCTGAGCCTCAGGCTCCTGAGCCAATAACTTCAATAATCTTTAGGGCAAAACTAACCTAGTCTGTGTGGGACAGGCAGGAGCTGGGATATTGCTTCTACCATACTTGTTTATAAAGTGAGAATAACAACACCTATGGTACTTAACTTACATAGTTGTTAGACAATAGATATAAAATATTTTCCAATATTATGTAAACACTATGTAAATATTAGCTATTATTGCATTCTCATTTTTTTTGTTGTTGATGGAAATATTATCTTGTTTTTCTCATCTTTTTTGGTGGGTTTCAGTTAAAAACAGTCCCGTTAAAAACAAGTCACTATCCTACTGTTATTCTTTTATTATCATGTTGTCATTATATCATCTTATCTTTTTTAATATGCTTCAAATAGAAATGGTCCTGGGACAAATTGTTACCCTGCTGTCATCCTTTTATGTAAGACTTTTTGTAAAAACTTAAGAACAGCAGTTTTAGCAGTTGTTGCCTTACCAAATGCTCATAATCTTTGAGCTACATGGAATGAAAAGTTTTCAGTATATATAGAAATTAAAATTATGACAGAAATAATATGAGGTATATATCATCTTTGTTGTCCTATTTACTATTAGAGCTGTACCAAGAATGTGTTTATATTTTAATACTTTCATTCAACTATAAAAAAGCAGTTATTTTAACTACCTGTGCAGTAATCTGGAGAACACCTGACTTTCAAATAAGAGAGATTCTCCTGTTTGGGTCCAAGGCTGATTCTTAAGTTAAAAGGGGTTTTTCCTTTCTCTACCTATCTGTGCATGTGCATTTTTCTCTCTTTTGACCGGTTCAGATGAGTGAGAAGTGTCAAGTGCGCCCCTCACCTCTTCCTCCTTGTTTGTATAGGCTTCAACTTGTGCACCTAACTTTCCTCATTCTTCCTTTCCCTTCCTTTCCTGCATTCAAATCCTCTCCCTGTCCTTTGCATGGTTATTTTTAAGACTATCAAAACATAACAGAACTATCCCCAGGCCCTTTGTCTAATTAAATTCCCTCCTAACGATATTAGGATCTTGTATCATCTCTCCATATTAGAATGTGAGCAGTTGATCCTTTTTCATCTCTTAAAATTGCTCACTCATGTTTACCTTTTTGTGTTTCTCTTGATTTCTTTGTTTGCACTTCAGAGTTTCTATGCAGCTCTGGTCTTTTCATCAGGAATGCTTGGAAATCTTTTTCATTAAAAATCAATTTTTTTCCCTTGCAGAATTATATTCAGTTTTGCTGGGTAGATTATTCTTGGTTGCCTTTTGGATTATCATATTCTAAGCTTCCTCTGCTCTTTTATGGCAGCAAAATCATGTGTAATCCTTATTATAGTTCCTTTAGTACTTGAATACATTCTGACTGCTTGAAGTATTTTCTTCTTTGATCTAAAACCTCTGAATTTTGTATTTGGCTATTTTGATTCCTACACATTTTCATTTTGAAGTTTCCAGAGGTGACTGGTGAATTCTTTCTATATCTATTTTGCCCTCTGGTTCTAAGAGTTCTGGATAGTTTTCATTTATGATATCTTGATATATGATATCTAGGCTTTTTTTTTTTGATCTTGGCTTTAGGTACTCCAGTGATTCTCAGATCATCTCTCCTCAATCTGTTTTTGAGATCAGATTTTTGCTGTGATATACCTTACATATTTTTCTATTTTTTCAGCCTCAACTTTGTTTTAATATATTTTTCATTGTTTCATGAAATAATTAGATTCTATTTGGCCTATTCTAATTTTTCAGGACTCTGTTGCTTATGCAGGGTTTTACACTTTTTATGCCAAGCTGTTAATTCCCTTCCCAATTCTTTCACCCATAGCTCTCATTTCTTTTCCAATTTTTTCCTCTAGCACTTGTTTCATTTATAAAAACATTTTTAAACTCTTGCTCCATCTCTTTCAGGAATTCTAGTTGAATTTGTGCCCAAGCTGTGTTTTTCTTTGCTTGTAGATATTTTGGATCCTTTATTTTCTTCTGAGTTTGTGTCTTAACTGTCTCTGTCACCGTAATAGCTTTTTATGGTGGGTTTTTTTTTTCTTTTTGCTCATTATTCCAGACTGCTTTCTGACTTTGGATTTTGTGTTAGAGTCGGATTCTAAACACTTGTGAAGGAAATGTCTGGGTTCATCCTACTGCTGCTTTCTTGGGGGAGATTAAGTGTTGAGTTATTCTTGGATCTCAGGGACAGCTCAGGACCTGCAAGCTTTCAGAGCTCTGTAAGTGGGCTCATCCAGAACAAAGTTGGATTTATGCTTTGCACGTTGCTGACCTGGGTTTGCCTCTGAACTGTGTGCCTGTGAGCTTACCTCAGTTGGTGTTGTAGTAGTTTGCTGCTGGATTCAGTCATTATATTCTGCAGGTTCAGGTTTGAGATTTCTGACCTGGTAATTACACTAATTAGACTAGAGACTTTAACTGAATCCTTACTTTACTCCGGGATCTAAGCTATGCAGCTGTGGCTTACTTCTGAACTTACTCCATTCTTGGTCTACATCTTAGGGACCACAATTTATTCTACCCTAGACTGCCACCTCCAGGCACAGGTCCCCTCCTCAGTCAGCCCTGGATTTGTGACCTAGAACTGGGTAGTGAACAACAGAGTTGTCATTTGGCATCTGTTCTTACACCTTGATAAGGTCAGGCCTCTTTCTGCCCCGTCTGGGACCTCTTACTGCTCTGATGTACCGACTTTCCCCTCTGGCCATTCCTGGCTAGACCCCTGTCCTCAGCCTCCATGATACTCTCTGTTCCCTATGTTGACCTGTGCTGGAAAAACGACTCACTGTGATTTTTGTTTTGAATTTCCCAGTCAGAATTTGGTCTAATGCATTTTCCAAATCTGTTTAGAGATATTTGAGGGGAATTCTGCTGTGTTTCTTTTTGATACTTCATCATCTTGGCTCCTGACTCTGGGTTATTTTTAATATAGAATATTTGAAACATTGTTTAAAAAAAGTTTTAATTATCTGAATTAGGAAAATAGATTGAAGATTTAGTTTATGTACTTGTTTAATAAGAAATTTTTTTTTGCTTTTATCTATTTCCTTATAGGTTGCCTTTCAACATTTCCAAGAATTAGATGAGCATATCAGCTATGTAGCAACTAAGGTCTGTCACCTTGGTGACCAGCTGGAGGGGGTAAACACACCACGGCAACGAGCTGTGGAGGCTCAGAAACTGATGAAATACTTTAATGAGTTTCTAGATGGAGAGTTGAAGTCTGATGTTTTTAAAAACTCTGAAAAGGTAAGAGCTGTCAGCAGGATAAAAGCAGTTCATTAAATCGCACAGCCCTAATTACAGCTATTGTGATTTTAAATGGTGAGACTTCAAACCAAAGAGTGACTGACTTATGAAAAGTTTTGTTCTGAAGTGTAAATCAGCACTTGACTGTAGATTGCTGATAAAGCATTTATGTTCAGTAATTCTTAATGTGGTAATATTGACATTTTTAATTTGTGAAATTACATGAAATTTTAGAAATGCTGATACCATCAGTTTTAGAATGCAGTTCTTTCCCATAAACTTCTTCCACAATGCATCCATATTTGGAATATGGCTTCCTGGAGGGATGAGGGAAAGGGGTATGAGCTAAATAACTCATAATCTGAAAGTTTTTTCTATGTATTAAACTGATATAATTGAGAGATCTGGTCCAAGACACTTAGTTTTCTTACTAAAGATATCCTATAAAGAATTAAGAGTGTAGAGTTTAGACCCTGGAAAAATGAAAAATCTGAATTAACTATTTCATGTTAATCCTTTTCATAGCACTAGTCACTTAATCCTGGTCTAAGGGTACATGGTATTGGCTGCTCTACAGTCTTGAAAAGAAGGTAAATTTAGCTCACTTTTTTCCCCTCAGGACAAGAATCAAAATGCATGAGAACTTAAAGACATTTGTGGATAGCATATGCATACAAAAGTATTTTCTAAGAATTTACTTTGAATACAATAGTAACGAATTGTTCCCAATGTACCCTGTGAGTGTTGGGGTGACTTTTGTCTCCCTAAATATTGGAGTGATTTTTATCTAAATGACAGTAAAATTCAGTTTCAGCAACACTGTCTTCTTGTTTAATATATGTGTAGATGATATAAAACCATAAAATTTATAATTTATTAAAGTCAGAAAATTAATGCATTGCCAATTATATGTGAGTGTATATCTTTGTAGACATATTGACCTTTTAATATGTGTAATTGTCATTATATTATCTGTAAGATAAGATAGTGGAATTGAATCAGAAGAAAAGTTAAGTATTTTAATGAATATGTAAGATAGTAGCCGGACCAGTTTCTTTAAATGTGGGGTTTCATCTTTATAAAACTAATTCTGTATGGTAAAATAAAAGGGTAACATGTGTCTCTGTGTATGTCTGTATATATATATATTCCATTAGTGCTGTGATGTAGCTATCTTCCCTAATGTGAACTGGCCTGCTTCTTTGTTCTTTTTTTTTTTTCTGGCTAGGCAATGGGGTTAAGTGACTTGCCCAGGGTTACACAGCTAGTAAGTGTTATGTGTCTGAGTCTGGATTTGAACTCAGGTCCTCCTGAATCCAGGGCCAGTGCTCTATCCACTGTGCCACCTAGCTGCCCCAGGCCTGCTTCTTTGCAAGCAGATCAAAATAGTCATCCAGAACCTAAAGAAAGAAGGCATATCAAACTGAGGCAGGTCATATGACTCCATGCTGGTGATCAAATTTGGATTAAATTGAAAGGTTTCCACTTAGTATCAGTTGTGTTTCCTTTAATCTTTTTATTATCCACCAAAAATTGTGAAGTTGTGAATATTGTGTGCATGTCTTCTTTAATCTTTGGAAAACTTTATAAAAAGAGAAGTAAGCATTTTTCATTCTCATTGCATGCCCTCGATGATGGTCTCATATTCTCAGCACCTCTGCTTCCTCTCCTTTTCACTCCTTTCTAAACAGCAGTTTGATTTCCAGTCACATCCTTCATCTGAAACTTCCTTCCAAAATTACCAATGACCTCTGAATTGCCAAATCTAATAGGCTTTTCTCTATCATCATTCTTCTGGACCTCTTTGTAGCATTTGACAATATTGACTCTTTCCTATCTGGGTTTTCCTTTCTCTACTCTCTCTCTCTGACTGCTCCTCTCAGTCTCCTTTGCTGAATTTTTATTCATACCCACTAAGTGCAGGTATCACCTCCAAGACTCTTCTCTTTTCTCACTATGCCCCTCTCACCTGATATCAGTAGCTTCCCATGGGTTCAGTTATCTTCTCTGTACAGATAATTCACATGCTTCTACATCCAGACCTAGTCTAGTCTGTCACTGAGCTTTAGTCCTGCACTACTGACAGCCTGTTGGACATTTCAAACTTGATGTTCCGTAGATGTCTGAATCTCTACCTGTCCAAAACTGATCTCATTATCCTGCACTCACCCCAATTGGGAACTTGGCTGTTTTTGTCAGTGGCACCACCATCTTTCCAGTCACCCGAGCTCTGTAACTTTAGTATCATCTTCCTCTTTCTCTCTCCCCTAACATATCCAGTCATTTGCCAAATCTTGTCATTTATTTCTCTCCAGTATCTCTTTTATGTATTTTTTGCCATTTACATAGCTACCAATCTAGTTAGGCCCTCATCACTTCTTTTGGACCATTGCAGTTGCCTTCCAAGTGGAGTATCTTACTTAAGTCTCTCCCTACTTCAGTGCATCTTCCCCATGGCTGCCAAAGTGATTTTTCCTAAAGGGTAGATCTGATCATGTCACCCTTCTTTCCCCTCACCCTTCCCAAGCCACTCACTCCCCACCACGCGCGCACGCGCACACACGCACACACACAGTCTGTAAACTTCAGTGACTCCCTGTTACCTTTAGGGTCAAATATAAATTCCTATTCTTGAAATTTGAAGTTCTTTACACTCTAGCTCCTTTCTATCTTCTCAGTCTTTAATTTCCAGTCTTTTAATACATTACTGTCCTCCATGCTAACCATACTGGCCTGTTTGCAGTTCCTTGCATGTTACTCTCCATCTCCATTCTCTTTGCTTTTGCACTAGCTGTCTTGGAATGCGCTCTCTCTCCTAATCTCCAATTTGTAGAATTCCTGGTTTCCTTTAAGGTTTAGCTCAAACACCAGTTCTACCATTAGCCTTTCTTGGTCCCCTAACCGCTATTAGCCATTAACTTTGTATTTATCTTGCATGTATTCATTTATTTATATGTTGTCTACCCCATTAGAAGGTAAGTTCTTTTAGGGCAGGTATTGTTTTTCCTTTTTCTTTTATTCCAAACAGCATAGTTCCTGGCACATAGTAAGTGCTTAATAAATGCTTGTTGATTAGATTGATCCACTTAATTACTTTGTGCCTCAGAAGAATAGGAAGCTATTCAGAATTATTAAACTGATTTGCCTTTTTTCCCTCCAGCTTACCTATCCTCTGTCTCATCCCTAATTCTCTTCCTGTGCTTCTCTATTTGCCTTTTATCATTTATACTTTCTCTTTTTGTCTCCCTCCCCCACCACCTTTAGATTACCAGGGGCTGATTGTGGATTGTTCGTATCTCAGATTGTATCATAATCAGTTATATTCAAGAGTTCACATATTAGGTTGCCAGATAGCAGCTAACTTTCCAGCTATGTTGTTTCCTAGGCTGTGTAAACAGCCACCTTTTCGAAAAAGAGAAAGCAAAACAGAAATCATCCATAAAGCTGAAGATGCTGACATGAGTGTGGTTGATATAAGGGAAAACAAAAGGACCAGTTAGGAAACTGTTAACATGTCTCTCTTCTTTCTCATCATATTTCCCAGCAATTTCTGCCTTTTTGAAGTCTTATTTTTTTGAAGGTATTCTTGAACCACTAATTTGAATTAAACCTATTCTGATCACTTCTCTTTCTGTTAAAATAAAAATATATGCAAGGCCATCCTTGGGGGAAAAAAAACCCAGTCCATTTTATGTTTTCCAGTGAGTTTGTTGTTAGGAACTTGATTTTTATTTAGATGGTAAGATGTGGTCAGAGTGCAGTGTAACCATTACCATGCTTCATGTTTCTTTGTATGTTGCACCTGTGTAGATTTTTTTAGCCTTGTAAATAGACTTTCAAGATGAGATAGCATCTCTGGTATACAGCGCAACAGAAAAAGTGTTGTATTTGGATTCAGAAAACCTGGGTTCAAATTCCATGCCTGCTTCTTATTACCTTTGTGACCTTAGGGCAAATCAGTCATCCTATCTGTGTTTTAGTTTCCAAATCTTTGAAATGAAGCTATTATCCTCCGAGGCCATCTAGTGTGACACTCCCTCCTCCCTGCCTCCCTCATTTTACCAAAGTGGTAATGGAGGCTTGGAAAGGTTATGACTTGCTCAGGGTCACATAGATAGTAAATATCTAAGGTAAAACTCTGGTCCTTCAGCTCCAGAGTCACTGTTCTTCAACAAGCATGACTTGTTGCTGGGAAACAGCATTCACTGAGCTGCTGAAGAGTCAGTGACTCAAACAAATACTATGTTGTCTGTGAAAAGAAGATAGAAATAGCATCAGGCGCTGCATGTGGCATTTCTAGTTGCCTACTAGACTTCATATACTCAGTAAAAATATCAGTTCTCTACAAATATCAGAAATAACTCATTTTAAATAAAAAAGAAACATTTAAAAGGAAAACAACAGAGCCATTAGTAGAACTTTTAAATTTTTACCATCTCTCTTAAAGTCACGTTCTTAACATGTTTATTATATGCTAAAATGTGCTTGGTGGCACAGTGACTAGAACACTGGGCCTAGAATCGACCCTGGGCAAGTCACTTAACCCTGTTTGCCTCAGTTTCTTTATCAGTAAAATGAGCTAGAAAAGGAAATGGTAAATCACTCCAGTATCTTTGCCAAAAAAAAATCCTAAAAGCAGTCACAAGGAGTCAGACATGAGTGAAATGACTGAACAACATCAAAATAATTTCATAGTGCCAAAATAATACTTATCTTGATATGACATATGTGATCAAGGCTTCAAAAGAAACTAGAGGTCAGTGTTTTGAATTCATTTATGTATATTCATTTTTTATTCACTGTGGTGCTGTTAAAATTGTATTCTCTGAGGTAGATTTATCAGTTCTTTTAGTCTTCATTCTCAATTACTTAAAAATTTTGTTAGGACATTTACTTTTTTTTTTCCATTTTAAACTGTTAAAATTTGTCATTATGTATGGGAGAGAATGCTAAAGAGAGATTCTTGACTTTGACATATATAGATCATTAAAAACTTTTTTAGATTTGGGCATAAGGAGTAAGGAAATCTACCTCTTCTTAGCTGTCCTGGAATGAAGACGATCCTACAAGGAAAGATAAAACCCTAAGTTATTCTTGACTTTGTTACTGTTTGACTACAGATTTTCTGCCATGCCTGAAACATAGGAGCAATCTGTCACCAACAGTTATTAAGCACTTAAAGTTAGATTTTTATAGTAAGATTGACTTATTAACATGTAATTCCTCCTTTCACTTTAGTCTCTGTGTATTATTTTTTTTAGTCACACTCTTCCTTACACACCCCCACCGCCATACACATATACACATGCACACACACACACACACACACACACACACACAATTTCTGTGATTAAAATCTTTACTGATGGTGTGAAAAAGGTAGCAAACTCAAGGCTTCCAGTAGAATTATCCCTACTTCTCTGCAATTTTATAGAAATGAGGATATATCCTAAAATTCTCACAGAGAATACCTGCTTCCCTTTGTATGTTTTATTTACTAACATGATAGACTTGTGTGAGACAACCTAATATTACAATTGTGACACATCATATAAATCTTACCTCAATCATATAAGTACTTTTATTGTGATTCTTCTTCATTCCCATTCCTCTCTTTCCTATCTCTTTTCTCATCTTCCAACTTATATACAGTATACTGACCAACTTAGAAGATTTAGCCAGATTCCTTCTACCATTCTCTGGCTTCAGAATCTGTGAGGGCTAAATGTAGTCCTGTCAATGGGTGAGACAGAATAATTCAGATGTCTTGGGTTTACCTTTGCTTTGGAAATCTAAATAAAACCAAAGCTTTGGTCAAATAACCAGCCAAAATTCAAGCTTGGAGTGGTCAGGCCCTGTTATGTATGTGTCTAGATAGTTCCATTTCACCATAGTACTAGGCTTGAATTATAAATATTTGGTTGCCTAGAAGGCTTTTATACATTGAGTTTTGAAAATAATTATAAAGGTATTTTTATAGGATGGGATTGTGTAATGTCAATGTGTAATTTTTTCTTGAAATACATGAATTTTTGTTGCTTTTTTTTTTTTCCCCAGATAAAGGAGGCAGCTGACATTATTCAAAAGTTACACCTAATTGCCCAGGAGTTACCCTTTGATAGGTGAGTTTATTTGTCAGAACCTAATATGGATGTGAGAACTTTTATTGTAAACTATGTTTTTTCCTATGTGATTGTTTAAAAACTGATTTAAGTAGTAGTATTTTAAGATTTCTTGTTAACTTATGCAACTATTTAGATAAGTTTTAAAAAAAAATCTGCTAGAATGTTTGAAAGATAAAATTGACCAAAATTTAAGTGTTAATTATAGTTTATATAACTCTTTTGGTCCTCATTCTTTTCTTTCTGATTGTATCTCTTTTGATACCAAAGGGGTGTCCATGTGTAACACAAAGAAAGAGAACTTAAGTCAGTCAATTTTTGAACAAAATGAGGTAGTTAAATTCTGAGTTGCTTGGCCTTATTGTTATTTCTCATCCCCTCAGTGCCATAGATATTGAGAATTGACTGTAATTCCAATGTTATAAAGTGTTTGTCCTTTAAGTATTTAATTTTTCCAATCTTAACATTTTGTGATGCATTAATATTTATCATTTTTTGTTTTGTTTTACAGATTTTCTGAAGTAAAATCAAAAATAGCAAGTAAGTGAAAGTCATCATTTTTTCTACTTAGAAGCATAGAATTTTAGGCCTGAAAGAGACATTGTAGATCATCTAATCCAGTTCCCTCATTTTACAGATGAGGAAAATGAGACCTTCAGTTGGTACAGTCTAAACCCTTGTCTCTAGACTCCCAGGCCAGTACTCTTTTCCCTATATCATGAAGCATTTGAAAAGTTCTGACTCACTGTATTTCTGAGGCTAATTGGCTTCTGTCTTAATGCTTGATTTTAACTGAGAGCCAATCCTGGATTTCCAGAGTACCATGTGTTAATAATGCATTAGAACCTGGGTCCCTATTTGATTGAACCATAAAAGAACAATGAAACCACATGTTTGCCCTTGGGAGACAATTCTGATAATCAGGGTCTACTTTTGATAAGTATTGTTCCTTTGATCAGTCCTGTGCCAAGCACTATTAAGTTAGTTTAGCCAGACTTAAACTAACTTCAAGAATATTATTTATTAAATTCACCATATAGTGGACTCTAAATTAGTTATAATAATAGAATAAGTTCAAGCTCATCAATGCCAATCAATGTAGTATTCAGAACTGGTTATGATATTGTAGAAGTGATATAGTATCTTTCTGGTTACTATATTTCTGTCAGTGCAGCTTAAGATTGAATTACATATTTTGACTTCTGCATTGAAAAATTGCATGTTGATTCATACTGAGCTTGAAGTTCCCTAAGTTTCTTTAAAAAATTTTTAATAAACACCTGAGCATATCTTCTCACATCATATATGTGTGTAGTTCATTTTTTTTTAGCCTATGTATGGCACTTTTTCATTTATTTCTATTAAGTTTCATGTAGTGTCAAGTAGTAAAATACTTGGAGTCAGATGAGACCTGTGTTCAAATCCTGCCTATCCTTTATTAGCTGTGTAATCATAAAAAAGTCATTTAGTGTCTCTGAGTCTCAGTTTCTTCTTCTATGAAATAATGATAGCACTTGTTATATCTGGCTCTTAGGGTCATGGCAAAGATCAAGTGAAATATTGTATGTAATTTACTTTGTAAATCATGAAGTGCTATTTAATTGTCAGCTATGTAGGTTTAGAATGGTTAGGAAGCATTTATGAAAAACCTGCTTTGTGCCAGGCAATGTGTTTTATAAATATCATTTCATCTGATGTGTGGTAGGAGCTTTTATAATCCCCATTTTACAATGTAGGAAACTTGAGGCACCCAGAGGTTAAGTAATTTGCAAGGGTCACATATCTAGTAAACATCAGCCTTCTGTGCAATCAATGCATCACTAGCTGTCTGCCTTTGGTCTGTCATTCTAGCACATTAGGCTGTCTCCTAGCTCTGAGTTATCCACAGATTTAATCAACATTTCATATGTGCCTTCGTCCAAAAGTGCTGAACAGAACACAGTCAAAAGGAGAGCATTCTGTTAGTGCAGTAGAGGTCTTTTTCCAGTAAACTTTAAATCAGCAATCATTTCTTAAGAGCTTGTTTGTTATGTGCAAAGTACTTGTTTACAAAGGTAGACACCAACCAACATAGTCTCTGATTTTAAGGGGTATGTAGTGGTGGTGGTAAAGGACATGTACAGAAATAACTATGATTAACATGTAATAATTCAAAAGAGAAATCTGAGCAAATTGCTGTGGGAAATTTGAGAGGGAACCAAGGAAGGTGAGATGAGGAAGGAAGGTAATTGCAGGAATATCAGAAGCATGAAAAAAGGAACAAATGAGTATAGGTAGTAGGAAAATGGAGAGCAGTTGAGTTTTGTTGGAACGTACTATAGGGCTGAAAAGATAAACTGGAGCCTTTTAGTTAAAGGACCTTAAGTGGTATGATCAGGAGTTTGTATCTTATTTTGAAGTGACCATTAGAGCATAAGTACTTTTTGTAAGGATGTTCATTCTTTGGATTTGTAGGCCCAGCACCTGCTGCAGCATCCAGCATGTAGGAGCTACTTAATAAATGTTTGTTAAAATTGACCATTCTGGGAGCCAACTGAAAGGTTTTGAATAAGGGAATAAAGTAATCAACACACATTAGGAACATTATTCAGGCAGTGGTATGAAGGATAAATTGGTGAAGGGAGAGACCAATAGGAAGACCAGAGAGGAGATTATTGAGATAGTCTAGATGAGAAGAGATTAGGCTGATTTCAGTGTTAATGAAAAGAAAGGTGCTAGAGATTATTATGACGGTAGAAGCAATTAGAATTTGCTAACTCATTAGATAGGGGGAATGAATGGGAGGGAAGAGCCAGAGATAATACTGAGATTAAAGATTTCACATTATCAATGTGAAATTATCAATTGAAATTGGTGGCTAGGGAGAAAGGCAAGCTTTGCAGGAAAAATAGTGACTTTACTTTTGGGCTTCTTGAGATTAAAATTCTTGTGGGACATCCAGATGGAGATACTCAGTAGGCATTTGGAAGTATGGGATTAGAATTTTAGGAGCATTTGGGATGAAGATATAGAATTGAGAATAACCTGTATAGAAATAATAATTGAAGCCTTGACAGTTGGTAAAGACCATCAAATAATGAATGTAGAAAGAGAATAGAAGGGGACCAAAGACAAAATTTTATAAGATACTCATATTTGAGGGACAGGAAGATGAGATGGGAAGAGCATTCTGAAGGGAGAGGGAGTTTCTAATAATCAAATAAGTTTCCTTTCATTCTCATTTACTTTTGTTCATTTCTCCCTGTAACTCTTCTACAGGTAGTTTATTTGGGGTGCTGGGGGCCCTTTTCACATTACGTGGTTATCAGTGGTGCATGTGAGCTCTCTTGTCAGTTATCTCACACTCTTCCTACATGATTGCTTTGACTCCTCTTCAGGCCATACATCTCTCTGATGATATCCTTTATTCCATTTCTTTGCAGTTCTTCATTGGTGATATGCTGCAGCCTACTAACACCTACCATGTGCTTCTCCACTGCTTTTTGGGTGGCCTACAACTTTAGTTCTTCAGAGATTGTAGTTTTCCATGATTTATAGCCATGTGGCATCTCAGATATTCAAGTGGATCTCTGCTGTCATTGATTTGGGGGTTCTCTCCAGTGATGTAGGCAGCCGCACGTCCTGTGTGATGTTGGTCCATGTTTGCCCCAGAAGTTTGCCATGAGGTCTACCTAACATTCTGAAGGTCTTCCTTGTTTTTTCCCACAATCTCAAGGGTACCAGCTGAGTACTCTAGCTACCTACCTGTTATCCTTTACTCTTACCACATGACCAGCCTGTCTTCTCTGCCTATCATACAATTTCTTGATGATATCCTTTATTCTTGTTCCTCTTCCAAGTTCCTTGTTGGTTATATGTTGCTATCTGCTTTCCCTCAAAATGTACTTCTCTGTTGCTTTTTCTGTGATACTTATCTTTAGATTTTTGGAGTCATGGTGTCCCATAGGGCAACACTGGCAAAATATTAGTACTGAAAAGATGGGCCAACTTTCAAGGGAAGCTTAGGATCAATAAAAGAACTTTTCAGATTCTCAGTAGCAATCCAGCCTATTCTCCCATTCCATTCTGGGCCCAACTTATCTATGTCCATCTGTATTATCTGTCTCAAAAAAATGCACACATGCATGCACATGCACCCATGTGCGCACATGCGTGCACACACACACACACACTCACACTGTTGGACAAACTCTATATGGTGTCTGTCCAAATGCATGTTGAAATCTAGACAGTAAACATTATGCATCTATTTGGTCTTTCCTGTATGGATGGACAGGCCAAATTCCTTGAATGATTATGTCTCTTGTTCCAGGGCTTAAAATTAGCACAGTGTCATCCACAGACAGTAGCATCGGGAACTTCTCATTTCGTTGATTTGGACTTTGTGCTGGATGTTCTCCAGCAAATCCCTTTGGCAGGCATACTTTCTGACTTATGTCTTAGTAGACATTATTTATCAGCAGACCATAGAAAAATAGGTATTGCTGTTGTTAAAATTTTCAAGGTTATCTTTTATGATTTTAATACATTCTTTTGTTAGAGGATTGCCTTTAAGGTGGCATTTTGTTCTATTTGAATGAATTACTTTTTTTTTGTATCAACAAACAAAAAAACTAATGGATTTTTCCGTTCTTTACACTTTTCATACAGTTGTATGACTGTAAAGACTTGGTCTGCTGTAGAATGCCATTCAGAAAAAGATGCCTAGTTCCTTTCTTTTACCTTTAATCACATATTGTTGCGTGTGTAATTTTTTTTTAATCCAGACCTGTGATTTAATATCCTCACTTATCCAGGGGTCCAGTTCCCTGTTAGCCATGTGTGTTCTATTATCTTCATTCTGAAGATTATTCTCCTTTGTAAAGAACACAACTAAAATTGGAGTTAGTTCCTTCCCATAATTATCCATTACAGTTTTTGTATACACTGCAAGCAAGGGTGCTATCCTTTTTTGATCTTCCTCTTAATTCCAGCATGACCAAAACAAACACACACAAAATCCTCTTTGTTCATAGCTTTTATTGCCAGCCACGGCTTCTCTGACTCTTTTGTTATAGAACTGTAATACTTTTTTTATATTCATTCTCGGTAACTTGCCCAGGATTCTGTCATTTGTTCATTTTCTTTCTGAATCTGAGCTTGTTCATTAACTCCCTTGCAGCTACATTGGTGTCTTTAAACAGCTTTCCCCTTTATCCCATGTAATTTTTTATTGTGTCATTTGATTTTCGTTTTTGATGACTTCTCAGTGCTCTTATGCTTTCTCTTTTATTTAAAGGGTGAGGCCATTCAATCCTACCTTGGACCTCTTTAAAAATTTACCATTTGAAACTACACATCTGACCATGCATATCTGGTGTTCCTTACCTATAGCTGACTCTATGATAATGTGGTCACCACCTGGCAAAGTTCCTGTCATTTCCAGGTCACCAAGTAATTCATCCTTATGTAGCATCAGGTCCAGAAATCCTCCTCCCTCTGAAATATAAAATTTAGCAAGGCCAATCAAGAATTTGTTAGATGTTTTGCTTTTAGCAGAGAAGGATGCCTCATGGATGTCCAGCTTTTCCACACAACTATATTAATTCAGTTCATCAAACATTTATGCTGTTTCTGTTGTCAGCTTTTAGATCTGCTTCTGAGATTCAGCTGGTTGGGTGGTCTGCAATTAGTCTGTAGTTAATTACCACAATATCGCTTTTGTTTTTCCCTTTTTTCGTCTTCTTCATCTAAAAACTCCACTGTGTTTCCCTCCTCAGGTTTCACGTATTTTAATAGGCTTGAGAAATTTTATGTACAGTTTCATTCTACCTCTCTTTGTTTCATCTTTTCTGGTTGAACGGTATAAACCTGTCCTGCTGTATTCGAGTCATGAAACAAAAATCAATGATACATACTTTGGAGGTCATATTTGTTTCTTTTTTCTAATAGCCCTTGTTCATTTTTGTTTACTTCCCATGTGCTGAAAATTGTCATGTTAGCTATGAGGGCATAAGCATTATTTCTGCTTCTATTCCTGGTTATGGTATCTTGTAAATTAATGAATACTTATATTTTATTCTTCCTCTTATGTCTCCTGTTACCTTCCATAAAGCTATATCTAGGTATTTTATTCCCTCTTCTTCCCTGTCTAGTTTTAAAGCCCTTTTGATCAGATCAGTTAAGTGTTCAGACCAGAACATCATTTTCTTCTTTGTTCAGTGTTCTCTGTTCCCAGACTAAAGCCCTCTGTCTCTCATTCCTTTCTTCTCTGTTTTCTCTACCCCCTTTCTGGAAAGGTTATGGTAACTCTCTCTTGCCAAGGTTAGGAAGGGCTCAGTTGTTAATCTACATGGTATGTGTTTAATCACACTTTGGTTTGGGGAAAATTTCTGACCTTAAAACATCAACTTTTCTATATGGTAGACACTAATTTTACGCTACCCTCATTTTATATACTTCATACTTTTTCTATTCTCCAATTGTAATGATATTTATTAAACTAGGGCTATATCCATTTTCACTATCACTCTTAAGAAGTTCATATATACTTAACTCTTTGCACATGCCTTATCTACCTAAGAAGAGCTGACTGATATATGTATATGTGTGTGTGTGTGTGTGTGT
>NW_020954671.1:1808051-1918254 GCF_900497805.2 Vombatus ursinus | reverse complement strand
ATAAATTTTTTTTTCCTGTTTAGGTAAGTACCATGATTTAGAATGCCAGCTTATTCAGGAGTTTACCAATGCTCAAAAAAGGGGTGAAATCTCCAGAATGAGAGAAGTGGCAGCAGTTTTACTTCACTTTAAGGTAAAAATTTAATTTTACAAAAGCTTAATATTTTAAATTAATTGTTGTAAGTTTAAGACTGAACACTGGGACTTCTGAAATCTTTCATTTCTTTTGATCATAAAACATTCTGTTTTTCTCATTTAAGTTTTAAGTGCTTCAGAAGGGTCATTTTGAATTCTCAGTAATTTGAGAATATGTGCTATATCTTTTGCATGAATAGTCGTAAGTATCAGGCACCAAGAAATAATAAATTACTATTTTAAATACCTATTATAGATCTTTGATCAAAATGTGTATTGCTTAGATGTCTTAAATATCTTTGTCTTGATTCTTTGTCTATATGATGATTGCTGTGGGCAAAAGTCATAATGAATTCCAGGGGACATTCAAATTTAAGAATGAACATGTGGATAGAAATCATGTTTCCAAATTTCAAGACCTAAATCTGAAGACTAGTATCTTTGTAATAAATTACCAAATGGAAACTAGTGCTTTGAAATTTAGGAAAGGAAGGAAAGCGGTTCCAAGCATATATCATCAACCCAGTCTTACCTGAATCTTGTTTGCATTGGTATTCTGGTTTGGAGGGTGGATTGAGAAGTTAGTTTTGGGTTGACTTTGTAAAATGTTAGAATCTTTAGGGTTAGTGAGTATATATAGAGTCCTTCCTTTTAATGAGATTTTATGTGTTATAAAAACTCATCTTGCTCAGATATCATAATTTCTGTGTTTTTCCCTTTCTCAGGGTTATTCTCACTGTGTTGATGTATATATAAAGCAATGCCAAGAGGTAATATCCCAGGGTTTTTTGGGGGGGATTTTGTAGTATTACATGTTTTTTGGCACTCCTTAAAGATGTGTAAAACTATTAATTTGCTCTGCTCTTTAGAATGCTAATTTGAGAAGTGATATATTTGAAGATACAGCAATACTCTGCCAACGTGTAAATAAACAAGTTGGAGATATATTTAGTAGTCCAGAAACAGTACTGGCCAAACTTATACAAAACGTGTTTGAAATCAAATTGCAGGTAATTTTTAAACACTCATAAGTTAAATAATTTTTTTACTATGTGTATTATGAGGGAAAATATTCTCTAATTCAAAAGATTGTAGCTTATAGAAGTTAAGCACACTAGAGATTAGTCTTAGACATAGTCACCTCCTACTTAATTAGAAGAAAAAAAGTACCAACCATCATTCTGTTATAAAAGTTACACTGTCAGAACGATATATACATGTTTTCTAGTAGTAGGTATGGATAATATGGAGGCATCCACCCACTTTTTATTGTTGTTTTACTCTCATAGCCAGTATTGGCTATTTGTGAAGTTGGCAAAATGGAATTGCAACCTGTGGCTACGACTATTGACTATTTTCTCAGTGCTAAGCTAACAACTACTCTGAGAACTGAATTTGTGATCTTGATCTCGTTAACACCATACTTTAATTGAATCAATCAATACTGATTTGTAATAATTGATGTGTTTTATGAAGCAGTGTAGATTGTTTTAAAATGAAAGGTGTGCTGCTGAGTTCTTAGTTTTCCCAAAATCTTTAAAGATATAGCAAGTTATTAGGGTTTGTTTTAACAAAAATGAAATATTGCGAATTTTGGAAAAAAAAATTCCAAATGATATTTTTGCTTATTTTGTATAATCAGTTACTTTCCTATATAGCTGTTTTGTATTTTTGAGCAAGGAAGAAAATTAAACACATATTAGTAATTTCTGAGGAGAAATTATCTTAAGAAATTGCCATATTGGCTAATGTAGAAATATGTTTTTAATGACTGCCCATGTGTAATCTATAGCAAATTGCTTGCCTTCTCACAGAGGGGGGAGGAAAGGGGAGAAATAGAATTTGGAACTCAGAATTAAAAAAAAATGTTAAGAACTTTTTTACATGTAATTGAGAAAAAATAAGAAAATAAAGCTATTAAGAGAAAAGAAATTGCCATATTTGATATATATATTATATCGAGGTTTCTATGTGTGTAATTTTTTTCTAGAGTTTTGTGAAAGACCAGTTAGAAGAATGTAGGAAGTCCGATGCAGAACAGTATCTTAAAAATCTCTATGATCTTTATACAAGGTATATATATATATATACATATATATGATTTCTATACTTTTTTATAATATAAAGACATTGTGAATGTTGTCATGGGAGGGCAATGTGTAGAAAGTAGCAGGTTAAATCAAGGAGTAGCAGTGATATTAACTTTTTTTTTTTTTTTTTTTTGATGAGGCAATTGGGGTTAAGTGACTTGCCCAGGGTCACATAGCTAGTTAAGTGTCAAGTGTCTGAGGCCAGATTTGACCGCAGGTCCTCCTGACTCCAAGGCTGGAGCTCTATGCACTGCGCCACCTAGCTGCCCCTTATTAACTATTTTTTAAAGTGGTTGATAGCAGCATTAAAGGTGCTTGTGGGAAAGGATCTTGGTATCATTAATATTCATATAAAATGAGTGTACATATTCATATAAAATATGAGATTCCTCCCCCAAAAAAATCTATGTGGAAGATACTTTAAGCCTTTTAAAAAATATTTTGCTGTATGTCTTTATTTGAAAAATATATCTTGAATTAGAATCTTTGAAATTGAATAAGAATGTGTCCTATTTATGATAAAGGACAGTCTTAGATCTGATTATGAAAATTTCTCCTCTTTTGTTATTAGGGTCATTGCTACCCTTATGACGAGTGAAGCTTTGTCCAGAACAGTTCTTAAATATTTTCTTCTTAAGATAATTCCCCATATGGAAGCCAGTTCTCTAGAAGTAACTTTGATCAGAAAGTCTGTATTCGTTGTAACTACAATTCCTACAGCAGTGGAAAAGAGCGTATTCATGAGATAGATCAGGCAGGAAAGATAGTGAGCAGCAGGAGGTTAGGCTGGAGGCATTTGGAGGAAGGCTGAGAAAGAAGGCAGGAGAAGTACCTACAAGGAAAGTGGAGTTAGCCCCTTGTTTGGAGTCACGTTTTAGTATTTATCCTGAGTGTCACGTATGTGGAACAACTGAGATATATCTGTCATCATCCTCCCTATTCTGAGCCAATTTTTAGTATGACTTCTGGCTCTCTAGTTTTATTCCTAAAGATCACAACAATTGCTGGTGTCATATTATTTGTATTTGATAGTCCATCCTACCTCAAGTGCAGCCCCTTAGAACTTCTGATTACTTACTTCCTAATCCACCCCATCCAGCTTTAAGAAGTGTTAGTCTGAAATAATTCACCAAAATTACTTGTAGAAATATAGTCCTTACTTTTGCTACAATATCCAAACATACATTAATCTTTTTTTCCTTCCTCCCTCTATGAAAAGAACTACCAGTCTTTCCAGCAAGTTGATGGAGTTTAACTTAGGTACTGATAAACAGACTTTCTTGTCTAAGCTTATCAAATGCATTTTCATTTCCTATTTGGAGAACTATATTGAGGTGGAGATTGGTTATTTGAAAAGCAGAAGTGCTATGATCCTACAACGCTATTATGATTCAAAAAATCATCAGAAGAGATCCATAGGCACAGGAGGGTAAGTTTCAAAATGGATTTTATACATACAAAGAGACTTTTTTTTGGACTGAGTCTATAATTTAATTAGCATAGAATAACGTAGAATTTTTCTGCTGAAAATATTTTCCTACCAAAGTAAATTGGCACCTTCTTTCTGCAACTTATGGTATTAAATAATTGCCCAGGACATTGAAAAATTAAGTGACTTGCCCAGAGTCACACAAGCCAGTAAGTGTCTGAGGCAAGACTTGATTCCAGATCTTTCTGTACTGAAGGTAGTTCTCTGTTCTTTTCTCTCTCAACTTATATTTTGAGCAAAAAGAGGTTTCTAAATAATGTTGATTCATTGAAAACATGTATTACAGAATTCTTTTTGTAATACTGACTTGGATATACTAGTAGGCAAATAAAATCTCTTAAAATGTAATAGCTACATACCTAGATGACAGTCAACTCCTGATAGTGAATCTTCTAATGATGAGTTTTATTAAACAAAGCTAGGCTAGTCCTAATACAATAGATGCAAGGTACCTTGCTAGATCTGTTACTAAAGAGCCTTTTCTCTCACAGCATGTAGTAACCTAAGAGACTTGGATTTTCAGCCGCTTTCTCCAGTTCATAATGAGGCATCAGAGCAGGAATGATGTGGAGGGTTGTATGCATAATAAATGCATAGTTAACATGTGTTGGATTGAATTAGCCTTCAGAAATTTTTTTTATGCCAAGTGTGATCTTCATGTTGATAAGATTTGTAATGACTTTTGGCTATAAAATTGCTATGTAAATAAAATGGCAGCTATAATAGGCCTCCAGTCACCGCTAGATCATTATCTCATAGAAAAAAATGGTTTTGTATAAACTTTAGGATTATAGTGATACCTCACATATCTGGCAGCCTAATCCACCTGAAACATGACTGAAATCCAGGGAAAAAGCGAAAGAAAAAAAAAAGACTTTGAGTATGCAAAATAGTTGTCACTAAAGCTTACATATTTTATTTATAAAAGAGACTCTTACTCAGAAGCTATTTAAATTTACATTTATAATGTAAAGAGGCCTCATTTACTCTTTATATAATATTTTTAATAAAAGTGATCATCATTTCCCAGCACATAATAGATTAGAAGATATGTGTACCTTAGAAATTTGTATGCGTCAGGAGACGCTGTAAACAGGAACGTTGACAATAAGAATAAATGACACCTGATACTCTATCATCCAGAGACGACACAGAAAAAAAACTGTTAAGAACAGATATAAGCATAGTAGTCTGAGGACGTTTAGTGGAGAGCTACTTTCTCAGTAGCCCCTAAAGGCCTCATTGCATCATTGTCATAATCAGAGATAAGGCTGAATTGTGATTAGTAAGTATATAAGAAGTCAGAGGACTGTGACACAGTTTTCAGATAAATCTTAATGGTCAAAATAAATTTGAGGACTTAAAACACTGTGTGGCTGGAAATATACTTAGGTGCAATAGCTTATTCCCCACAGATGCTCAATAATTGAGGTGTTATAGTTATAATACCAGAATTTTAGACCTGGAAGGGACCATAAGAGAGCAGCACCTTGTTGCATGCTTTTGAATTACGGATAAGGAAACTGAGGCCTGGAGAGACTGGTTGGCTTGCCCTTGATCATATAGCTACTTCCTGGAGGAATCAGAATACCAGGACTTTTTACTCCCACTTCAGGGCTTTTCATACAATCATATTTAATGTATAGCATATTTATTGTAGTTTTTAATTTAAAATCTGTGCCTAATGGAAATATTTTTGTGTTATATGGTATTCTAGTATTCAAGATCTGAAAGAGAGAATCAGACTACGGACCAATTTACCACTTGGGCCCAGTATCGATACACATGGTGAAACCTTCCTCTCCCAAGAAGTGGTAGTTAATCTTTTACAGGAAACTAAGCAAGCCTTTGAAAGATGTCATAGGGTAAGAATGATTGCACTGGCTCCTTTAGCTCCTCAGTGTTAGTGCTTGCTGTTTTGGTGTAGCTATTTGTACCTTCTCACCCTGTGCAAGTCTTGTACAGGTCCTTCTATAAATCTTCAGTCTTCAAGATCTAGTCTGCATACTGAAGGCCTTCCTCTCTAGGTCTCTTAACATTCATTGCATGGATGCCATCACAGCTCTAGGGCTGTCTCATCTGTTATTTTTCCTTTCTTTCCAATTACATACTTCCTTGATATAGTCAAGCCATTTCTTGTATCCCATATCATTTGTCATATCCTATAACCTGCTGGTACTCACTCTGTGTCTCTCCACTTCCTTTTGTTTCGCCTCTAATTTTCTTTGGAAATTATAGTGTTCCATGTAGTAGGCCACATAAACATCTCTATTCTCAGATACAGGAAAAAAATGTTTTCTCTAATCCTGAAGGTAAATTGTAACATTCTTTTAGAGAATAAAATTAGTGCTAAGTTGCTTTAGGAGTTTACGTTATAGGACATTTCTTGTAATTGTAAATGAAACTTTGTGCCTGTACATTTTTTAAAAACTTTTATCTTTTGAGAGGAGACTTCCAGGAGCTAAAATGGTGGAATAAGCAACAGATCGCTGTCCCTGTCCCATTCTCATCCCTGAACACCTATAAAATAATGTCCCAGAACAGATCCTGCAACAGTGGAGCTGGCAGAAAGACAGAGTGGAGCAGTCTTTTAATCCAGGAGACGTAAAGGATCAGCAAATAAGGTCTGTATCATTCGGGTGAAAGGGAAGCACTGTCCAGGACTGAAAGCGTTCCAGCAGGCCCACAGCAGGCTCCACTTAAATAAACCGGCAGGAGATTCTGAGCCCCAGAGAGGTAGAGCAGGCAGAACCTCCTACGTGCCTTTAGCACAGGCAAGGGAACCGGCAAACTACAGCTTGGAGAACTACCATGTGTGCTGACACAGTCCCAGACAGGCAGGCATCCTCCAGCAGCTGGACTTTCTTGTGCTTCCAGCCCTGGATAGGCGGGTGCTCCTCTAGCAGCAGACCTCTCTGTGCTTCACTGCAGCCCTGAGGAAACGCAGAAAAACCCTACCTGGCCTCAGCACACACCAAACACCACCACCAAGACCCCAGCTCAAAGCCAGGTAAGCTGCTCGACCCCTTTATTCAGAACCTGAGGCCCCAGGGCACAAAGCTAGTGACCAGGCCTCTGGACCCCAGCACAGGAAGCTTGGGACAGCTTCTTGTACCCCAGAAGCAGAGCTCAACTTTAAAAGCCAGGAAATAGGCAAACAAGATGAGCAAAAAGCAAAAATGAACACTGACCATAGACTGTATTTATGGGGACAGGGAAGATCAAAGCAGAAACTCAGAAGAGGCCAACATTGTCAATATACCTACTTCCAAAGCATCAAAGGGGAATATGAACTGATCTCAAGCCCAAAAACCCTTCTAGGAAGAGCTCAAGAAGGATTTTGAAAGTCAAATAAGAGAGGTAAAAGAAAAATTGGGAAAAGAAATGAGAGGTATGCAAGACAGAGTCAGCAGCTTAGAAAAGAAAGGACAAAAATTGAATGTAGAAAACAATTCCTTAAAAAATACAGTTGGCCAAATGGAAAAAAAAATCTACGGAAGAAAACAACTCCTTAAAAAAGTAGAATTGGCCAAATGGAAAAGGAGATACGAATGGTAACTGAAGAAAACAGTTCATTAAAAATTAGAATTGGACAAGTGGAAGCTAATGACTGTATCAGACAGCAAGAATCAGTCAAACAAAATTAAAAGAATGAAAAAAATAGAAGAAAATATAAAATACCTCATTGGAAAAAGCAACTGACCTGGAAAATAGATCCAGGAGAGATAATTTAAGAATTAATGGTCTACATGAAAATGGTCTACAAGAATTAATGGTACATGATCAAAAAAAGAGCCTGGGTGGCATCTTTCAAGAAAGTATCAAGGAAAACTACCTTGACATCCTAGAACCAGAGGGTAAAATAGTCATCTAATCACCTAAAAGAGATCACTTAAAAGAGATCCCTAAATGAAAACCCCAAGGAATGTTGTAGTCAAATTCCAGAATTATCAAGTCAAAGAGAAAATACTACAAGCAGACAGAAAGAAAGAATTTAAATATCATGGAACCACAGTCAGTATTACACAGACTTAACAGTGTCTACATTAAAGGATCACAGGGCCTGGAATATGATATTCCAGAAGGCAAAGGAGCATGGATTACAACCAAGAATTAACTGTCCAGCAAAACTGAGTATAATTTTTCAGGGGAAAAAATGGACATTCAGTGATATAGGGTATTTTCAAATTTTTCTGATGAAAAGACCAGAGCTGAAGAGAAAATTTGATCTTCAAATACAAGACTCAAGAGAAGCATAAAAAGGTAAACAGGAAAGAAAAAAAAAATGTAATTCAATAAGGTTAAACTGTTTACATCCCTGCGTGGGAAGATGATACTTGTAACTCTTGAGAATTATATCTTTATTATGGCATTTAGAGGGACTATACATAGACAGAGGGCATGGGAATAAATTGAATTTGATGTGATGATAAAAATAATTAAGGGGTGAAAAAGAAGGATTGTGCTGGAAGAAGAGGAAAAGGGGAGGCAGAATAGGGTAAATTACATTGCAGTAGGAGGCGCAAATACCTATTAGAGTAGAGGGAAAGAAGGGAGGAGAGCGAGCATTGTTTGACCCTTACTCTCATCGGATTTGGCTTAGAGAGGGAATAACATACACATTCAGTTGGTTATAGAAACCTGTCACACTATATAGGGAAGTAGGAGGAGAAAGGAGAAAGAAAAGTAAGTTACAGGAAGAAATAGACAGCAAAACTATACTAGTGAAGGATCTCAACCTCCCCCTCCTAGAACTAGATAAATCTATCCACAAAATAAAAGAAGAAAGTTAAGAAGGTGAATAAAATTTTAGAAAAGTTAGATATGCTAGACCTCTGGGGAAAATTGAATGGGGATAGAAAGGAAAGTAAGTTTTTCTCAGTGTTATATGGCACCTACTTTAAAAAAATGATCATGTACTAGGGCATAAAAACCTCACAAACCAGTCTAGAAAGGCAAAAATATTAAATGCATCCTTTTCAGATCATGCTGCAATAAAAATTACATGTAATAAAAAACCATGGAAAGATAGACTAAAAATTAATTGGAAACTAAATAATCTAATCCTAAAGAGTGAGTCAAATAACAAATTATAGAAACAATCGATAACTTCATCCAAGAAAATGACAATAATGAGACAACATACCAGAACTTTGGGGATACAGCCAGAGTGGTTCTTAGGGGAAATTTTATAACTCTAAATGCTTACCTGAATAAAATAGAGAAAAAAGAGATCAATGAATTGGGCATGCAACTAATAAAAAAGCTGGAAGAACAAATTAAAAATCCTCAACTAAATACCAAATAAGAAATTCTGAAAATCAAAGGAGAGATTAACAAAACAAATTAAGAAAACTATTGAACTAATTAATAAAACTAGGAACTGGTTTTATGAAAAAACCAATACAATAGGTAAACCTTTGGTTAATTTGATTTAAAAAAAGAAAGAAGAAAACCAAATTATGAGTATAAAAAATGAAAAGGATGAATTCACCACCAGTGAAGACGAAATTACAACAATAGTTAAGAGCTATTTTGCCTAATTGAATGTCAGTAAATCTGATAATCTTGGTGAAATGGATAGATATTTACAAAAATATAAATTGCCCCAATTAATGGAAGAGGAAATAAAATACTTAAATAACCTCATTTCAGAAAAAGAAATTGAACACGCCATCAACGAACTCCCTAAGAAAAAAATCTCCAGGGCCAGATGGATTTACAAGTGAATTCTACCAAACATTTAAAGAACAGTTAATCCTAATGCCATATAAACTATTTGAAAAAATAGGTGAAGGAGTCCTACCAAATTCTTTTTATGATACTGATATGGTGCTGATATCTAAACCAGGAAGAGTCAAAACAGAAAAAGAAAGTTATGGACCAATTTCCTTAATGAATATAGATGAATAAATTTTAAATAAAATATTAGCACAGAGATTGTAGCAACTTATCACGAGGCTCATACACTGTGACCAGGTAGGATTTATACCAGGAGTGCAGGGCTGCTTCAGTATTAGGAAAACTATCAGCATAATTGACCGTATCAATAACAAAATTAACAGAAATCATATGATTATCTTAATAGATGCAGAAAAAGATTTTGACAAAATACAATGCCTATTCCTATTAAAAACACTGGAGAACACAGGAATCAGTGGAGTTTTCCTTAAAATGATAAGTAGCATCTATCTAAAACCATCAGCAAGCATTATGATACTTGTAATTGGGGATAAGCTAGAAGCATTTCCAGTTAGATCAGAGGTGAAACAAGGATGTCCATTGTGACCATTGTTATTCAGTATTGTACTTAGAAATGTTAGCTTTAACTATAAGAGAAGAAAAGGAAATTGAAGGAATTCAAATAGGCATGAAGAAACAAAATTATCACTCTTTGCAGATGATACGATGATATACTTAGAGAATCAACTAAAAAACTACTTGAAATAATTAACAACTTTAGCGAAGTTACAGGATATAAAATAAAGCCACATAAATCATTAGCATTTCTATGTATTACTAACAAAGCCCAGCAGCAAGACATAGAGAAATTCCATTTAAAATAAATGTAGACAATATAAAATATTTGGGTGCCTTCCTGCCAAGACAAATCCAGAAACTGTATGAACACAATTACAAAACACTTTTCACACAAATAAAGTCATATCTAAATAATTGGAAAACTATCAGATGCTTATGGGTAAGCCGAGCTAATAAAATTAAAATGACAATTCTACCTAAATTCATTTACTTATTCAGTGCCATACCAATCAGACTAATAAAAATTATTTTATAGAGCTAGAAAAAATAATAACGAAATTCATCTGGAAGAACAAAACTTAAGGATATCAAAGGAATTAGTGAAAAGAAATGCAAGGGAAAGTGGGCTAGCCGTACCAGATTTAAAACTGTATTATAAATCAGCAACCATCAAAACTATTTGGTACTAAGAAATAGAGTGTAGGATCAGTGAAATAGGTTAGGTACACAAGACACAGTAGTCAATGACTATAGTAATCTACTTTTTTGTTTTTTGTTTTTGTTTTTTAGGCAGTTGGGGTTAAGTGACTTGCCCAGGGTCACACAGCTAGTAAGTGTCAAGTGTTTGGTCTGAGGCTGGATTTGAACTCAGGTCCTCCTGATTTCAGGGCCGGTGCTCTATCCACTGTGCCACCTAGCTGTCCCTTGTTTTGTTTTTTGTTTTTGATTTTATAGTAATCTACTTTTGATTAAACACAAAGACTCCAGCATCTGGGATAAGAACTCACTATTTGACAAAAACTGTGAAAACTGGAAAACAGTATGGCAGAAACTAGATATAGACCAATATATTATACCATATACCAAAATAAAGTCGAAATAGTTACATGAGTTAGACATAAAGCATGAAACTAAAAGCAAAATTAGGATAGCAAGGAATAGTTTGCCAGTCAGATCTATGGAGAAGGGAAGAATTTATGACCAAACAAGATAGATAGAGAACATTAAGAAATGCAAAGTGAGTGATTTTGATTACATTAAATTAAAAACGCTTTTCACAAACAAAGCCAGTGCAGCCAAGATTAGAAGGGAAGCAGAAATCTGGGAAACAATTTTTACAGCTAGTGTCTCTGACAAAGGTGTCATTTCTAAAATATATAGAGAACTGAGTCAAATCTATAAGAATACAGGTTATTTCCCAATTGATAAATGGTCAAAGGATATGAACAGGTAGTTTTCAGATGAAAAAATTAAAGCTTTTGTCATATGAAAAAATGCTCTAAATCACAATTGATTAGAGAAATGCAAATTAAAACAACTCTGAGGTACCACATCACACCTATCAGATTGGCTAACATGACAAAACAGGAAAATGATAAATGTTGGAGAAGATGTGGGAAAAATGGAACACATGCATTGTTGATGGAGTTGTGAACTGTTCAACCATTCTGGAGAACAATGTAGACCTATGCCCAAAGGGCTATAAAAACGTGCATACCCTTCAATCCATCAATAGCACTATTAGGTCTGTACCCCAAAGAGATCATAAAAAAGGGAAAAGGACCCATTTATCCAAAAAATATTTATAGCAGCTCTTTTTGTGGTGGCAAAGAATTGGAAATTGAGAGGATGACCATTAATTGGGAGTTGTGGTATATGAATGTAATGGAATAGTATTGTTCTGTAAGAAATGGTGAGCAGGTGGACTTCAGAAAAACCTAGAAGGATTTGCATGAACTTATGCTGAATGAAGTGAGCAGAACCAGAACACTATATAGTAACAGCAATATTGTGCGATGACCAACTTTATTAGACTTAGCTCTTCTGAGCAATGCAATGATCTAAGAAAACTCCAAAAGACTTGTGATAGAAAATGCTATCCATATCCAGAGAAAGAACTGTGCAGTCTGAATACAGATCGAAGCATATTGTTTTCTCTTTTTTTGTTGTTGTTTTTTTGTATTTTCATTCTCATGGTTTTTCCCTTTGGTTCTGATTCTAATTTACAACATGACTAATGTGGAAATGTGTTTAATATGATCATACATGTGTAGCCTATATCAGATTGCATGCCATCTTGGGGAGAGGGAAGGGGCAAATTTAGAGCTCAAAATCTTATAAAAGTGAATGTTGAAAACTAAAAATAAGTAAATTTTTCCTTAGTGCTTTGGCACATAGTAAAAACTTACACATACTATATATATATGTATATATACATATATACACATATGTATATGTTTATATGTGTATGTTTCTGTGTGTATATACACACACGCATACACATTAGTATGTAATGGTAGCCATCTCTAAAGTAGGGGGGCAGAGAAAAAAGGAAAAAAAAAGTTACATGATAATTTTATTATGTATTTGAAAGGAATAACAAGTTGTATATAATAGATTTGCATTTTCATGTACAAACTCTTTTCTGTTCTACTCTGTTGTGGAAATGTTTATTTTATTTCTTAAGTTCAGAATGCAATAAAATTTTTAAAAAGAATTTAATAAATGTTTGAATTGAGTATGAAATCAAGATGTGACTGAAGAACATAAAAATTCCTTTTGTCATAAAGAAGATTAACCTTTAATTTTGATTAGAATCGAGGATGTGAAATCATGCAGTATTGTTATCCTTTTTGGTATTGACCTTCTCTCTGTTCTTCACCCATAACATCCTGTGTCCCACCTCCATGCCTTTGCCTGGAGTGAGGTCTCTCCTCATCTCAACTTCATAGGGTCTCTATCTTCCTTTAACTTAGGCACCGTCTTTGGTGTGAAACATTTTTGGGTTTCCCTTTGGATTGCTAGTGCCTTTTCTCTCCCAAATACCATACATTTAAGTACTTTCTATATATTTGTACTTACTTTATATTTATTCTATGTATGTTTATATAGGTACTTCTTGCTTCCTCCAGTAAATGTAAACCTCTTATGAGTAGGAATTGTTTCTTTCTTTTGTACTTCCATTTTCAGCTGCTTAACATAGCACTTTGCATATAATAGATGCTTAATAAATACTTGTTGATTAATATTTAAGTCACAGGTGTCTAATTCTGGGTTAGAATTCATATTGTATAAAGGCAAAGGCCAAATATCTTAAGATAAACATAAACCTTTTCACCAAATCCCAAATACTGAGTGGGTGAGGATAAGGGATGGGTTACACTTTGAGACTTACAGACCAAATGAACATAACGGGTAATATAGTAATAATAGGAAGCCCATTATTCTGGAGGTTTGTATAGGTGGGAAACAAATAGGTTCAAAAAAGGATAAAGAGAAATTCATTTATGATAACTCTTTTGACTGTCTGAGATCCTTATCTTTCATTAAAAGGTTATAATAGTTAAGAGTCATGTTTATTCTGTGACACCCATAGTTACTTCTTGTCATTGGGTATTTGAAGTCACAAGACAAGCAGTAAAAAAACCATTGCTGCTAGTTATATACTTGAGTTTATTTTGGGCTTTACAGGGTCACCCGGTCCAGGATGATCAGAAAAGCTATAGCTATTCATTCTAGGGCAAGACAGGTTTGAAGTATCACAGAGACAGCATGTGTGTTATGGTGGGAATCATTTCTGTTTTTGAAATTTATTTTCATTTTATTATGTGATTTCACTTGTTTATATATGTTTAATTTTACTCTTTTCTTATTTTTGTGAAATGTATCTATGTATGTTTAAGCCCCAAAATGTTTTATCTGTCCAGTAAATGTTAAATGAATTAATTTCCTTTTAAGCTGATGTGGATATTGTTTTTGTTTTTAAAAGCTTTCTGACCCATCTGATTTGCCAAGGAATGCCTTTAGAATTTTTACTGTTCTTGTGGAATTTTTGTGTATCGAGCATATTGATTATGCCTTGGAAACAGGACTTGCTGGTAAGTATAATATCTTTTCTTAATGTATGCATAGTAGTAGATAAAAGTATTAGAAATACTAGACATTTTTATATATAGCATCTATATTTTTAGACTTCGATGATGCAGTATGCCAAAATCTGTTTTTAAGAATTACAAAATAATCAAAATTGTGTAATTTTAAGATCATTAGTGTAAGTTTAATCTGAAATGTCTTGTTATAAAATGACTAATGGTCTTAATTTTAACATTTTTTTCTGTATTATCTTAAAAAGGATGATTAACTATTCTTTCTACTTAAAATTGTAGCTGTTTAATATGTATTTATTGATCAGATAGCTAACCAGATATATTTATAATGGTGCAAGATACTAATTTCGCTTAATAGCTGATTTCAGTATACATTCACTTGCATTTTAGGAATTCCTTCTTCAGATTCTAAAAATGCAAATCTCTACTTTTTGGATGTTGTGCAACAGGCCAACACTATTTTTCACCTTTTTGACAAGCAATTTAATGATCACCTTATGCCACTGATAAGGTCAGTCAAATCTTTTAATTCATATTAGTGATTGTCGGCTCTGGTAGGTTGAATTATTTCTACACAGATTAAGTGGTCAGCTCTATATCTTGATCCTGTGAGCACAGATCTATATGCTGAGCTATAGCCTCACAGCTAAGCTACTCTCTCCTATTGTCAGATGCTATCACCACCTTCCTAAAGGATGTTTTCAACTACATGACCTAAAGGAATTTCAAATTCAGTATATCTAAAACAGAATTCATTTCCTCTAAAACCTACCACTTTTCCTAATTTTATTATTTCCATCAAGGGTACTACATCCTTCCCATGACCACATTCATAATCCCAGCCTCTTACTATACAAGATAGAAGTCTTAGTGAAGTTTTAAACTACTAAACCTTAAAATTTTACTGAGACTTTTAGGAAACCCTCTATATCCTATAGTTAACCATTTCAACTACACACTATCCTCTTCTCTTGAATTACTCACTTCTTTTTCCTATTGCTGTTCTTTAGTTGCCAAAACCAAGCCTTGGATTACTCCTATTATCTTCTGCTGAATGGAGCTGGAAGAAGTAACAAAACCCTTTTGACTGGGTTCATAATTTATGCTAACTATCTTCACCTAGCCCTCATGGCAGCAAAGGAATCTTTTATTCCTCCCTGATTGATTTCTTATCACTCTTCGTAGGAGCTCTTTCAAACCTCTTCACCCCAAGTCTTCCTCACTTCCCCTTTTTCCACTTCTTTACTGAGGAACTTCACTACTTTACTGAGAAAATCTAGACCATTTACTTTGAGTTCCCTCTTCTACCCATCTCTTCATCTCAAAAAAATTTTTGTCCCCTATTATTTGCTTACATCCTGCAGACTGATGATGTGACCCTTCTCTTTGCCAAGATCAGTCCCTCTGTATATTCCCTTGACTACATCTCTTATAGCAAATTGCCCCTCAAACATCTCTTCTGTCTTTAGTCTTCAACCTCTCTCTATACATTGGTTCCTTCTCTACTCTTTTCAGACATGCCCGAGTCTCCCCTTCCTTATAAAACCTTTATTAGATCCTACTGTTCTCTCAGGCTGCCATCTTAAATCTCTTTTCTCCATCTCCCTTCTCTCTTTGAACTGACTATCCACCTCCCCCATGCCTGAAATGCACCACCTACTCACCTCTACCTTAGGGAAATCCTCTCTTCCATCAAGAGGCAGCTAAAGCACTACTTTCTATGTTAAGCATTTCCTGATTCCCCTCAACTGCTTATTATATCCTTGTATTTATTTTATCTTTATATTCTTTATATACTTAAATGCTTGCTGCCTCTCTCATTTAAGTATAAGATCCTTGAGAGTAGTTTTTTTCTTCTGTTTTTGGTATTTCTATGCAGAATATCTGGTACATAGTAGGCAATTAATAAATATTCTTGATTGACACTTAGCTCAGTCTTCTTCACTTCCCATTTCCAGTCAATTGACAAATCTTGTCACTTTTATCTCCGTAACATCTCTCACATGTACTTGCTTCTATCTACTCACACTGATACTACCCTAGTTCATGCTCTTGTCACCTCTTATATGGATTGTTATAATAACCTCCTAATTGTTTTCTCTGCCACAAAGTGTTTCCCTATCCAATCCATTAGATTAATATATCTAAAACACAAGTTTGGCTGTGTGGCTCCCTGTAGCTGCCATGATCAAATGCAAACCCTTTGTTTGGCATTTAGCACCCTTCATAACATAGCTCTAGTTTACCTTTCTAGGCTTATTATGTATCACTCCCCTTCACCTACTCTACAATCCTGCCAGACTGGCCTATTTGCTATTCCTCATCAATATGGTGGATCTTCTTAGACAATAGTCTGTCTCTCATCTTCATGCCTTCATGCAGTCTTCCTTCTCCTCTAGCTTCCCCCATGCCTGCAACGACCTCATTCCTTACCTCTGCCCTTTACTTTTCTCTCCTCCCTCTTCTAAAATTACCTCATATTTACTTTGTATATAGTTTGTATCTACTTATGTATACTTGTTGTTTTTCCCTATAGAATGTAAACTCCTTGAGTATAGGGATTTTTATGTTCTTAATTTTGTATCCTAAGTGCTTGGCATATGGTAGCCACTTGATAAATGCTTATTCAATGATATCTCTTGAGTATTTTAGCTGAGAGGCATTGTACTTTGGAAGAGAGAGTACTACACTTAGAGTCAGAAGAACTGGGTTTGAGTCCTAGCTCTACCACTTAGTATCTGTGATTATGAGCAAGTTATTTACACTCTTTAAACCTCATCTGTAAAATTGGGACAATTCTACCTGCCATACCCCACCAGGAAGTTACAAGGATCAAATAAATTCCCTTTCTTTCTCTGCCTCTTTTTTTCCTCTTCTCACCTCTTTCCCCTCTATCTCTCTTCCTCACATACAATTCATAGTGAATTCTTGTCCATCAACTCTTGGAACCATCTTTTCTTTGCTATTACCATTGCTGTAATCTACCATTGCCACAGGGACTATCAGTCCCTATTAACTGGATTATTGTAACAGTGATGTAACTGCTATCCACAACTCCAGTCTTTGCTGTCCAATACCATCCTCCCTCCCTTAATCAGTTTAATCTTTCCAGTGCAAAACTCTTCTTATATCATTCCGCTGCTCAAAAATATCTAGTGTTTACACAGAATTTAATAAATAAGAGTCCAAACTAGCATTCAGAGCCCTATATAATCTGTTTCCAAGCTACCTTAATAGCCTTCTTTCATAGTATTTTGCCTCTTTTACTCTACAAAAACTCTACTGCTTTCATTCCTACCATTAATTATACTTGGAATTTCCAATCTCCCACAGGGGAGGGTTTGGAAAGGAGAAAAGGGGGAAAAAAACTTCTTTGAAAAAAACTTAGATTGAAAAGAACCTGGCAGTTCCTGGGAGTTGATCTAGCCTAGCTTCTAGATTTATTGAAATCCTACTCATCCTTTAATTCCTAGCCCAGATGCCACCTTACTATGATGCTTTCCTTGATAGTGCCGTCAGTAAATGAGCTAGCTCTTTTCTGTATTATTAGAATACATGATTTATCTAATGAATAGCTTTCAAGTGCTATATTTATGACACACTTTTTAATGGTTGAGATCATTCTAGGGTGCAAAAGATCTTGCATCCCCTGTGTATCTCTATTGATGCAACAAAGATGGGGGAGGGGGAGATAGTATTAATTTTGATTTGGCTCTAAACAGGAGATTGATTTTTCATTTATGTTTATCAGAGCATCATATATTCATATAGCTATCAAGGTATAGATATCTTATGAGAAGTAGTATACTGTAAGTTATACTACCAGTTAACATTTCAAAGACTGTACCACTGATAGTTTCAGGATCACATTCTAAAAAAGTCACTTATAGTGTTTACCACTAAAGTGAGTTTTTCTTCCTGTGATAAAACTTGTTTAAACCACTGGGCCTAATAAACATACCCTCCCCTCCATATGCATACCTACTCCCATAAGATTTTGATGAGATGTATGTAGGTATGTAGATATGTATGTAGGTAACTCAGAAGAGAAATATAACTGGCAAATCTTTTTTTTTCCTTCCCCAAACTGAATCTAGTTTCTGATGCCATAAGCTAGCAAGATTATACTGTCATCCTCTTAGTCTCATTTGACTTAGTGATTTCCTTTGATTTTTGAATAATAAAGCATGATTTTTTGTTTCAAGAATTAATGCTCTTAGGAGTGAAACCAAATCATTCTGGCATTTAAAAATTACTTTGATAATGAATCTGCAATCTTATTTATGTAGGTCAATGTAGATATTTATTCAGTAATAGAAATCATAACCCTTGTGTGCCTTTTCATTACATGAGATTCTTTCCTGTGGTCTCCCAAAAATCTATCCCATGTAGTCCAACCAGTGTCCTAGAAACTTTTCTCCAGCCTTCTTGACATTGTGTAGGTACCATTTTAGCATTGCAAGCTGGCTAGAGGACTCCATGTGTAATATTTATTATGTTACTAGCTCTTTTATTTTTCCTGTCATACGTTTCTCTGGTGATACTACATTGTTTCTCTTACCTGATTCCTTCTTTGGATTGTTTCATCTTATTTATGCCCACCATGCATCAATCCACTGCCCTTTGAATGATTGTGCTTCTAATTTTGAAGGCCACTTGAGTGATATTTTCTTAAAAATTAGATACTTTAATATTAGTTTTATTTCATACTCATTTATTGTTATTGAGTTATATAGAGCCTTGCACATAGCCATAGTCTCTCTGTAAATGCTATTATTTGGTGAATGGGAAAGAATATTCATTGCATTTACTTACTGTTTGGGTGCTTCTTGGGGGCAAGACTAGAATATTTTTAAAAAGCAAGATTTTTGATTTTTCAACTAAGTAATAACATTGAATTTTTTTTCTTAAATATTTAATAGCTCTTCTCCTAAGTTATCTGAATGCCTTCAGAAGAAAAAAGATATAATTGAACAAATGGAGATGAAACTGGATACTGGTATTGATAGGCAAGTTGTATTGACTTTTTTTTTTACTCTTGAACTGTTGTTTGTTATTTGCATAAGGTTTTAATATTTATTTTTAATTTGGGGAAATTGTTGAGAATTCATTTTTAGCAGTTGCAGTTGAAAGCTCTTTATCTTTTATTTCCTAGTAAAAGGTTAATTCTGAGGTATGCCTCTAAGCACATCCTCTTCTCCCTTTCAAAAAAAAAACCCAAAAACCAAAAAAAACTCCTCTACAGCATTTTAAAAAGATAATTTAATTTGTAATTTAAATTTCCAGGATTTTTTTTTCTATGTATTTTGAACAAACAGTAAAATGAATTCCTTGAAAGCCTCCTGTGTATTTGGTGATTGGGAGGGAGGAGAGAGGAGAGAACAAAAATAAGTTCCAAACTAAATTTCAGACATGTGGTCTCTTTTATACCACATAACATCTGGCATCAAAGAAAAGAAGTAAGAAAATATGCTTAGGACAAATAGACCACATTAGTTTGACAGAATTTTGGCTTAGAAGAATCATTATAAATGATCTAGTTCAGTCTACTGCTTTTAAATTGGACCATAACAAATCTAAGAGAAGTTATGACACTGTAAACCCTTCCAGTTTGGAGTTATCCTTTCTGATAGTTTTATTCTGTGGTCTAAACTAAAGCCCTCATGTAACAAACAACTGAAGTCCTTTCCTCTTCTGACTAAGAGACCAGACTGTAATTATCTTTTGTATAACAATTTTTCCTACATATGTAAAAAACTTTATTAAGTTACTTCCCAACCATCTTTCTCTATAAGTAATCCTACATCTTTACAGGCTTCCTCTATAGGTATTATTCTTCAACATGTTAATTGTTTTGGTTTCTTGTTGCTGTTTTATGCGTGCATGCTTTTCAATTCCCCACTTTTGTGCCATTTACATTAAAAAAAACTAAGATGTCTGAGCTGCTGTCTGTCTAAGTGGATCTGCCTCCAAATGGTGGTCAGGGTGCTCATATACAGTATCAGTGTCTTTTAGTCAGCATCCCTTCTAAAATGCGATTCACATAATCAAACATAAAATATTGCTTATTTTGGACATTGTTTTTTATTAGTGCAGCCTGTGTCACTCTGTTGATTGATATTGACCTGATCAACTAACATTCTTTTTATGCAAGTGCTACTGATCAGCCAGATTTTCTCTCGTGCCTTATCTTACTTTATGTCTCCCAAGCAAATATTCTCTTCTCTTCAAAAATTAACTGATAGCCTGACAATGCATCATTGTAATTTATATTATTCATTTCTAAATCTCTTTACATTAGGAGAATTTGTCTCTTTCTCATTTTAATTGCCTAAACAACTTTCTGTTAAATATCAGTACTTTCTACCTGCCCCATCCCATTTGAATATCTGACTATATAGACTCACAGACATTTAAAGTTTAAAGTCTAGTCTAGTTTGACTTCATTTTACAGACAAAGAAACTGAGACCTGGTTAGGTTATGTGACTTAACCAAGATCACTTGTTAATTGCAGAGCCGGAATTAGATCCTGGTTTTATATGCCCTTTCCACTGATCTGTACTGCCTCACAGTGCATTTTTTTTTCCTTACCAAACACTTTCATTTCATGTTTTATCTTTACAGTTAAATTTCAGTCAATCAGAACCCTCATTAATTGAATTTGGTTTTATCACTTCACTAAGAGGTGAGAAATAAATCACAGGAAATCAAAGAGAGATTTAATTATTCAACAGCTACTAAACTGCACTTATGAAGACAGAAAAGTAGACATTTTAGGATGATTTTATCAGCAAAAATTGAAATAAAAAGATTTTCTTTTCATGAATAGGATAAGTGAACAAGGGCAGGGAAGTTCTAGCTTTGAAAGAGAGGGAGTGAATTGTTCCCTATTTAGAAATATTTTAATCCTTTCTGCTTAATTCTTTCTACTTCTATAGTGATGGTTTTCTGAATTACGTGACAGTTGTCTTAAAACATTGGGCAAATGATGACTTTTTCTCCGTTCTAAAGCAAGCAAATAATAAAGCAGAGATAATTTAACATTGTAGAATCATCTAATTCAAATTAAAATTGTTTTAATATTGTAAGGAACTTTAATAATTAAAAACTCAAACATATTGTTTTTTCAACTTTGAAGGACATTGAATTGTATGGTTGGACAGATGAAGCATATCTTGACTGCAGAACAAAAGAAGACTGACTTTAGGCCAGAAGATGAAAATAATGTTCTGATTCAGTACACTAATGTGAGTGATGTTAACTGTAGCTTTGTTAATGATTATAGGTACTTTGAAATACTTTTGACAAATACTCTGATATTTTTGAAAGATAATATATATTTTTAAAATAGTTATGCTATAAAATTGTCTTCTGTTCTTTGAAATTAGAGCCTGTATTTTTTTTTAATTGTACAAAATTTTTTCAGGCATGTGTTAAGGTCTGTGGTTATGTCAGGAAGCAAGTGGAAAAGATAAGGAATTCCATGGATGGGAAGAATGTGGACACAGTTCTGATGGAATTTGGAGTACGTTTTCATCGACTTATTTATGAACATCTTCAACAATATTCCTATAGTTGTATGGGTGGCATGTTAGCAATTTGTGATGTGGCTGAATACAGGAAATGTGCCAAAGACTTCAAGGTAAGCATAGCTACTAAACCTTGTAAACAGGTTCTCAAAATGTATCGGCCCAACAAAATTTTTATTAGCCTGTGGTATTTTCTCTGAGCATTATAATGCATCTTGTTAATGAGATAAATTTCATTACAGTGGGTATCATGGCCTTAAAGAAGCAGACTATGAGTCTTTTGGTTCATATTTTCTGAATATTTTGTTTGGATACTTGATTTTATTTAGGCGTAGCCTTTTTTCAGGTCCATGTGCCCATGCTGATATGCATGACTGACATACAGTATGTATTATGCAGCAGAAAAAATTCCATAATTTAATTTTTCCCTTATTTTTTCCCTATCTTTTAATTTCTTTACAGTAAATTTTAAAATCATTTTCTTACAAAATTTTCAGCTAAATTTTTTAAATTCATATTTCCCTTTAGTCAGTGAAAAGACACGTTTAATAATAACTAGTCCTATTCAATGGAAATATTTCTGTGAATGATTATGGTTGATAGTAATTGTAAGTTTTTGCAAAGAATTAAAATTTATTTAGAAATCTTTGTGTTTTGAAGTTTGAGTTGCTTTTAAGTATTTTCATTTGCCACAAACAAACAAAACCCTGATGGGTAACTTTCTTATGAGGGGTAAATAATTGAAAATAGTTTTTCAGTCTTCTCATCAAACTAGTATTTCTTCTATTTAATAATTTTTTCTTCTCTCTCAATTCAGATTCCACTGGTATTACAGCTTTTTGATACCCTGCATGCACTTTGCAACCTTCTGGTAGTAGCCCCAGATAATTTAAAGCAGGTCTGCTCTGGAGAACAACTTGCTAATCTGGACAAGAACATACTTCACTCCTTTGTCCAACTCCGGGCTGACTATCGATCTGCCCGCCTGGCTCGGCACTTCAGCTGAGGTTGAGTTTGAAAGAGAAACTTGATGTACTTTGCCCAAGCCTTGATTTTTAGAAAGCACAGAGTATTCCTTACTGAATAGCCACATTTTTACAGGAAAATGACTTTTCAGAACAATATGGCAGCCATATTTAAACTTGAGATTTTACTGGGGGAAATGGAGACTGATAGTCACATTTTGCAATTTTTCTCTAATGATTTCAGCCAAACCTTGTATTGTAAATTTCTTGTCACTGTTTTCACCATGCAAGTTATTTATGTGGGAAGGCAAATAAGACGTTACCAGCGTTTGTCTTTGTTCTTTATCTGATTCCATTTAGTGACTTTAACTGTGATGCTTAGCACAGGTTTAAAGCTGACGCCAAAATACATTTGCTCATCAGTTTTAATGATTTCTTCACTACAACCAATCAAATTGGTATTAATCAAATTCCTTTAGGTGTTCATAAGTAATTTTCCATCATCTTACATGTTAACCTACTTTGCATCATTTCTGCAATTTTTCTGAGATATAATATAACACTAATCTAAAAACAATGTAATAAACTAAATTGGTGAAGCTGTTTTATGCAGATATTAGTCAGGGGCCTTCAACAATATATTTGCTTTTGACTTAATTCAAGAAGGTTTACAATATCTTGTTTGGTACATAAATCTTAAACATGTCCTATCAAGAAATATAGATATATAGCCACCCCATTTTAGATTTTGTTACTCTGAGGTATAAGGTGGGGTATCTTTATAGAAAGGACTACTTTTTTATTTTAAAATTATAAGGGAAATAAAAGGATGCAATATACTTTAAACACATGAAAATGTTCATTTTTAGGAGTAGTGCTGTTTTAAAAATTTCTATCTTTAAATAATGAAAGGATATTCAGAAAGTCTGTCCTCCATTTGAAGTTGAATTGGAAGTTCATATGCAGCCAGCCCAACCAATCTTTCAGACAAATTCATTACCAAGACTGGTGGCCCAGACCCCACAACTTCTGCCTCTCTCCTTCCTTAAGGTATTTCTGAAATGGATTCCTGTTGTAGGCAAGTGATTGAGCCAACCTAATGTAGTGATAGTGGATTAAAATACTTAGGATAGTTTTGCCACCAAGTGGAAATTTAGAATGTAGCTGAGCAATTGCTCTGCTTAATTGAGCAGTAAGAAAACATTCTATACTGGCCTGTTTCTTTTACTAATCTCTGTATTCTGTTCCTAGTCTTTAAGGAGTAGAACATTTTCAATATTCAACTTATGCTAATATCCTTTAACACAACCACAGGCTTCCCCTTTCTATTTTTAGAAATAGGTTAACTTCTGAAAAATCTGTTATTTCTTAACATTCAGTTGTCTTTACCCAAATTCTTGAAATTTCTAAACCCTGGGGATAGATATAAAGCAACTCACTATTGACTGGTTTGTCTTCATTTGTTCTTAGCACAGTATTATCAAGGTAAGCAAGGGAAATATAAAGTATGCCAGATTTTATGAAATCATTCTGGAAAACTGGCAGCTTTAAACAGCTGTATAGTTCTGTTTCTTTGCGAAGACAGAGCCACGGCAAGTTTTGGATACTAGAAAAAGGCACATAAATGTACTATTGCCATTTTAGAAAGCTTTGATATGAATTCAAATGATACCTCTGTTACTTAAAGCCAACAATTTTAAAGCATTGGCTTTAATGGCCACTTTATCTTTGTATACTGTGTCAATTTGTAAACACTTCAATTATTAAATAAAACATTAGGTGTCATTTTAAGACTTCATAGATGTGCTTCAAAATTTATTTTGTATGTTTCACTTCATTTTAAAGATGTAAAATGTATACTTGTTTAAATATTTTGTTAGCTATATTTTCCATGTTTGAGTTCTGTGCGATATTTTCATTATGTCCATTATAAAGAGAGTGACAGAAAAACCCACAGTACTTAAATTTTAGACATGTAAACATCCTTGCTCAATAAACAAATTCCCTAAACTTGCTTTTTATTTCATTTCTCCATTCATATTCCATTTGATAAATTACTTCTATTAAAAGAAAATTTTAAAATACTTTTTCCTTTAGATTCATAGCTTAAATTTTTCTCCTACCATTAACTTTTACTTAAAAGTCAGGTTCCAGACATACTGCAGTCTTTGGGAATTCAGCTTCCAAATATTGTCTTTAAAGAAGAAAAATAAATTTATCCATATTATACAAACAACGTATATTCATTAACTAATTAAAACTCAACAATTTTGTCATCTTTTATACATCACATCCAAATGAAGGTTGGGAAAGAATCTATACATTTAATTTAAAAATAATAATTCATTTATTTGAATAGTGAAATTTTAAGTTAAAAATACTTATTCGAATGTTAAGAACTGTGTATTTTAGTAAGGTATAGTTGTATGCATTACATAATCTTAATTACATTAAAATTAAGTGAATAAGTAAATTATTAAAAGCTTTAAGATGAGAATCTAAGTCACATTTTCTGAAATGTTACTGTTTGAAGTGAAGCAATATAAAATCTGGAGAAAAACTTAAGTTTTAAAAGAAAGTCTCTGGATTATGTAATGAAGACTTAAACACACTGAATGATTGTTTCATAAAGAAGAGTTATAGAATAATAGAGTTGGAAGAGATCTCGACTCTTTTAGACACTGCCTATAGACAGGTGACTGAACCATTTAGAGCTTATGGTGGGTCTCTCCTTAAAGATCTCCAGAGATACAATCACCAGAACTTTGTTTCAGTACTTCAGTGGAATATTTTTAGCTCATGCTTCCTTTTCTAACCGACAAATTATAAATGGTAAAAAGTAAGAGAACTGCTGGAAAGTAAACAGATTTGCCCTTTATTTTTCAAATGGTCCCATTATCTTTTTACTGGCTTTCTTTCCCCTAAATTACTCCTCCACTTTATACACAAATATTTTAATTAGTCAAAAGCCTTAAAGTAAAACTATAATACCTAAAGTGCAATTTAGGAGAATGAGATTCTCAATCCATCCTTGAGGTACCAGAAGCTTCTCAACATACAATGTTACACCCATGAGGCACTTGTCAATGTGAACCATAGGCGTGTTATAGCAAGATTCCAGTGTTTGGACTTTGACTTCTGAGAGTTTGTGTTTGGGACCACATTACTTTAGGTTTGGCTTTTTTTCTTGACCTTCCATTGTTTATATTGCTGTTGACTTACCATGTACTTTGAGAAAATGTACCTTTCAAATGCTGCTGCTCTCTTTTGCCAGAATGCAATACAAAAATAAGTGTTTGATGTATGAAAACTTCCTCATTTTTATTTTAACATAGTATGTAGCTCTCTTCAGTGTCTGCACCTCCTTACTGTACCTTAGAAGGGTTGGTCTGATAATGTACTTTGAAAGGGTGGTTCTTATTCAAGTAAATGTAACTAAATCTGAAACTTTCAGTGACAAGTACAAGTTGGTATTGACTGAAGGCATGTACAATCCAGTTATGAAATAGGGCCTTTATTTTGAAGTTTGGTTACAAAACTAGCTGTTTCACAAAGAATTTTCTTTTTTAGTATTTACTATTGCCCTTCCTTGATTTCCCCTCTTTCAGATATGGGTTGTGAATTTAATGATTAAGTTCTTTGTAGAATCCTATGGCATATTTTCTTCATTCCCTAGTATGTATGATCATAAATTGTACTTATGGGTCATTTTCACTATAATTTTTCATGATAGGCCATAAGTTGCAGCAATGATTTCATAGGTCCATCTTCTCTCAGAAGCATGAATCTCTTATACCATCTCTGGAAAGTAGTTATCCAGCATGCATTTGAAGACTTCCAGTGATGGTGAACTCACTATCAGCCAAAGCAACCCATCCCACTTTTGAAGAGAAATGAGAATTTGCTGGTTTTTCCTTATATTAAACTGAAATCTACCTCCTTGTTAGCTTTCACTTCCTGGTATTAGTTTTCTCTTTGACCAAGAAATACATATGTAATCCTTCTTCCACATGATTGACTTTCAAATATTTAAAGCTAATAATCACGCACTTCTACCTTCCAACTAGTTTCCCAGGTTAAATATCCTCAGTTCTTTCAACCCGTCCTTGTAATGCATGATTTCCTATCCCCTTATTTTGCTGGACCACCTCTCGTCACAATCTACATATCTTTCCTTTTTTCTCATTGATCTTACTTTTATTTTAAACACATTTTTGTTGCAATCTTTTGTTTTAAAATTATCTTCATTCCCAGGCATATCCCTTTCCTCATTTACCATCTCCTCTTTAGAACACCATCCCTTGTAACCCAGAAATAAGGATAAAGGGGAATGGGTGGGGAAAGGCAGTTCAGCAAAACTAACCCACACCTACATTCCTTCCTGAAGTATGATACCCAGACTGAACTTAACACACTTGTGGTCTGAGCAGAGCAGAATACAACAGGGCTACCCCTTGTACTTGGAGGCAGCTAGATGGTGCAGTGGAGGAGTCAGGAGGACCTGAGTTCAAATCTGGCCTCAGATACTAGCTGTATGACCCTGGGCAAGTCACTTAACCCTGTTTGCCTCAATTCTTTATGTCTAAAATGAGCTGGAGAAGGAAATGGCAAATCACTCCAGTATCTTTGCTAAGAAAACCCCAAATGGGGTCATGGAAAAGCAGACATGACTGAAGGAACAACAAAAACCCTGGTACTCTACCAACTTCTTTGGTTACTATCTCATACTGCTGGCTCAATTGCGATCCAGTAAAAACTTTTAGGTCCTTTTTACATGAATTAAATTGAGTACTCATATAATTGAGTTTTTTCAGTTTAGTTCAGTGGTGAGCAACAAACTTAAGTCCCTATACTTCTCCCTGTTGAATTTTGTGTTGCCTTTCTTTGTTCATCTTTACAGCATGTTGAGATTTTTTTTGGGGGGGGGGGGAATCCTGATTCTGTTATCTATTATTAGTACTTCCCTCCCAGCTTTGACTGAAGGTATAACTGTTTGTGTAGAAATACTGTATACCATTCCCTCTTGAATAATAAACATCCATTTGAAAGATACAAGGAAACCAATTTCCCCTTTCATATACACTGAAGGTTTGAATACCTGTATTTGTTAGGTAAAGAAAATGTCCCCTTATATGACATGAAAAAGACAATTGTGGAGTGGAAATAGAAATTAACTTGGAGTTGGATCTGTGTTCAGTCTCTGACTTCTTTACTTACATTTTGTGAATCACTCCTTAACTTGTAAAATGAGATTGATACTACATTGACTAGTCACTTCGTATGGCAGTTGTAAAGAAAGCATTTTGTAGACCATAAAGCAGTATATAAATGAAAGCTACTGTGTAGGGACTAGTCCTGTAATTAAATTGTGAGACACAAACCCATTTTGAGAATGTGAAGATGTGTGTGAACTAGAAAACTCATTTTAGGACCTTTGAAAATTGTTCTTGGTTAAATTTCATTTCTTCCTCATTCAGAACACAAGCTGGAAGAATCAGGTTTGGGGACAGAGAGAATTATATTGAAATTTTTATGTGTGTGCATAGTAAGTTGACAACTTTCATGCAAAATACTTTTGTTTTCTTCTTCATGTATTTCTTTACCATTGTTGGCTGAGGGTACCAATTAATCTTAGGTCTTATAATTTAGCTTTATTTGATACATGATTCCTCAAAATTACCTGCTAAGGCCTTGTCAAGTGAGTTTCAAAGGTTGTGTAGTCTACTTTATCCAAAGTCAATTCAAATAGGAATATATAACATACTCAAACTAGCAAACAACTTCAGAAGAAAAGCACTTATTCAGAAGGCATGATATGAATGAAGCAGCAATGATGCATTACAAATATATTATTATTTGCACTAATATTTGAGCAGGTGGAATGGATTAGTACTTGGTCAACATTATATTGATTATAATGTACTTTCCTATATTAATATGTACTGTGTAACATGCATTAAATTGTCAGTTCATTTCAGCTAAGATAGTAATATTTATGTATCTGTTTTATAGACAGTATCCAGTTGAGCTAGTTTTAATTCAAAAGTTTTAGAGTGGAAATAATTTTACCTTCAGAATGACCTGACAATCACTAGATAATAGAATTATCAGTAATTGGCAACGGGTGGGACAGGAGTGGGGCGGGGAGACTTCCATTTTTGTCCTACAACGCAGCATTCCTTTGCCCAAGTGACTGTTACTCCCTCAATATCCTTTCTCCAGTCTGAATCCTCTCATATCGTCCCTTTGCTGTTCATATCCTCCCTCCTCCGACCCCAAATTTGTTATTCTACCCTCTACCTCTAACCTCCTCAACCATCCTATTAACACAAGTTCCAGCTCTCACGTGCTTGGCAAGCTAACCTGATTAATACCAAGACCAAGCTGTTACTAATTGGTCAAAGCTTAGAATCTTACCCCTCCCTAGGCTATTTTCATTTTAACGGGGGACTCTTCAAAACCAACTTAATTTAACTCAAAGGAATGAATCTCTAATGATGGAATTAAAGGTCTCATGACAGGCCAGTTGGGAAGAGGTTGGGTGCGTAAGTGGGAGAAAGATTGCCCAATAAATTCACATCAAGTAGGCAGTTGCCAGAAGCATCTATAGTTAAACAGTCCATCATTAGTTGAGAATTGCCTCTTTTTCTGTTGCTGGAAGTTACTTCAAAATAAATGGACCATCAGGGGCATTTGGTTGAATAGTGTCTGACCTGGAATGACAGAAAATGTTGCTTTTTGAGTATGCACCTTTTGCACACATTATGTGACATTTAGAATTAGATAATGTGGGTTCTACATGAGGTAGGAAAAATAAAGTACCTATATTAAGTGAAATATTGAAGCTAGGGTGATTAACGGCTCTGAAACTGCACGATTATAAATTCTAGTGCATATCCGTTTTGAGCCACCAGGGGGAGAATTTATTTGTGTTCAGCAAACGCTGAATGTCTACTGTGTTTTTATGGTAATATTTTAAGTTTTAATTTAGAGCCTTTTTGTAGTTTTTTTAAATTAAAAACCCCATGAAGCACAACATCCTTTACAGACAGACACACTGTTAACCTATGAGGAAATTTAAGTACATAATTGCTTTTTATCAAGAAAAATCATCATCATAAATGATTATAAATAATAATACAAATACAAATAATGCAAAATAATAATACTGATAAAATAATACTTTAGGATCATTGTGTGTCATCTCCTTGTTGGTGTCTTGATTTTCCTCCAGACATTCATTTCCTTGTGCTCTTTTTTTGGGGGGGTGGGGGTAGAAATCAAGCAACAGAACATTCAGCACAAACTATGGCAGTTTTTAGACCTACATACAACCTACATACCAAGAACAATGCTGGATAGTATTCTTCACTCCAGTGAATTCAGTGGTTTGGAGCAGATTTTCCCAAACAAATATCACAGTAAAGAATGAGCATAGTTTTAAAGAACTTTTTCCTGAGGACACTATTAAAATTTGTATGTGTTTTAAGATGAAGGGTGGCATTGTGGAAAAAGCATGCTGAATTAGAAGACCAGGAAGACCTAAATTCAAATGATCCCTCTGATGCTAGTTGTACGACATATTTGAGTTCCAAGTGCCTGTTTTCTCTTTTGGAAAGCAGGGGCAATAATTCCAGTAGACCTTTCCCCACAATATTGTTATAAGGATCTCATGAGAACTTAGCAAAAACACCTCATAAACATCAAATACTATATAAATGTCGCGATTCTTTACCTGTCCTCTTTTACCCATATGCTCTGATTCCTAAAATTAATTTTTAAAAATATGATGCGACTTAGTGGATAGCATTGGACATGGAATCAGGATAACCTGGGTTCAAATATTAGCTGTGTGACTATGGACTAGTCATTTCAATTGTCTGAGCCTCAGTTTCACAATCTAGAAAATTACTGTATCTTCGGCACCTGTAAAATTTGTCTCAGTTCTGAGGCTCAAATGAAGTAATGTATGTAAATTGCTTTTTGCAGACTTTAATGTACATGTATGTGCCAGTTATTTTATTATCCATTGATTTAATATTTATATTCTGTTGACTTTTAGTGTGTTAGAGAGCAAGGCCTTTTGGTCATTTCACTATTTGGCTCAGTATCCTATGATAATCTGGACTACTTTTTATTACTACTTCTTTAATTTGGGGGAATTTACTTCATCTCTGAGCCTCATTTTCCTCATCTGTAAATGGAAAGGCTGGCACTAGACTATCTTGAAAGTTCCTTCCGATTCCAACATTCTAGGGTTCCTTGATGCGCCATATAAGTAAGCACCTCAGGGGAAAACACGACTCTATATTAAGAGCTCATAGCAATACCAGAAGTAGATGAACACAAGAAAACAAAGTGACAGCTAAGCCTCCTAATCACCTGAGAACTAATGCCTGACTCCATGATAGATGCAATTTTGTTATGATTATGCCATTGGAGTGAGCAAAGTGAATGATTTGCAGCAGGGAAAAATGCCAGTTCCAAAAACACAATTTCAGAGAAGTTGAAAATGACTCCCTCTCTCCTCCACTTTTCTTAGGGTATTGTACCAAGCAAGAACAGACCTCCTCCCTCCAAAAAAGTGTGTTTATAATGTGTATGTATATGTGTGTATGTATGTATGTGTGTATCTATATGCACATATAGACATATATGTCTATATGTGTGGACATGTATACGTAGTTGTGTGTGTATATATATGTATGTGTGTGCATCCAAAAAATCTCTTTCTACCAACCAGGACACGAGGAATACAGCTACCAATAATAGTTTCCAGAAGCAGTGACATGTTGTGGTATATATGCCTTTCTTCTCCATACCTTCAAATCATCTAGAATTCAATGTCAATTTATAATAAGGCTTCTTGTATGCTAGAGTGGAGACAGCACAAACTACTTTTCTCCTCTTCATCTTCAATACTGTGATAGATCTGTGAGGTCATCTGGGTGGATATTCCTACCCCTTAACAGATAGATGATCTTTCTGAGTTTCTATGATTGGAAAAATTGAATCACCCGATGGTCCTTCTACTGACAAGCTTCTTTGACTTTGGGCTAGTCTTCAATTGGGAAATGCCTGTTAGAGGGCCCAACTCACAGGCTTCATCTTTGGGAACCCATGGTCACTTTATGATAAAGCATTGGACCCATAAAAGAAAGCTCTCACCACCAATGTTAAATAGTTTAACATTAGAAATGGGTATGATTCTATTGTGGAAATAACATCAATCAATAATTAGTAAGCATTTATTAAATGCTTATGATATGGTAGGCACTGTGCTAAAATAGGCAGCTAGGTGGTGCAGTGGATAGAGTGCTGGTCCTGGAGTGTGGAGTACTCATCTTCCTGAGTTCAAATCTGGCCTTAGGCACTTACTAGCTGTGTGACCCTGGGCAAGTCACTTAACGCTGTTTGCCTCGGTTTCCTCATCTGTAAAATAAGCTGGGGAAGAAAACAAATCTTTGTCAAGAAAACCCCAAATGGGGTCATGAAGGGTCAGACAAAACTGAAAACAACTGAACAACAGATATGCCAGGCGCTGTGCTAAGGTGTATTACCATCCGCTTTGCCACTGCACCCTAAGAACGATGGGACCTTTCTATTTAATTTGTAGCTGAAACCTCTTATATGTGTTCCTTACCCTATTTGAATATGAGTTCCTTGAGAGCAAGAACCACCTTGCATGTAGTAGCCCCAGCGTTTGATATTGGTGCTTTGTACATAATAAATTCTTAATGAATGTTTTTTCATTCATACAATAGAATTACAGCAGAAGCTTCCCTCCTTAAAGGGCTTCAGTTTTTACAGAAAAAAGAGAAAGATTCTTAAAACATGTGTTGCTGGGGTATTTGCAAGTTCATGTTGGATATTTATGCCTCTGTCTTTGTGGTCCACAGTTTTTACTTTTTTTCCACACAAGTAGATGGTCACTGTGTATTATTAACAATTAAAATTAAGACAGAAAGCTAAAGATTAGGAAGTTTGTTCATGATCAACATTGTTTTTTTTTTCCTGTTAATTCATGTATTTTTTAACATCACTGGTAGCTCATGAAAGGTCCCTCTCTCCCCAAACATATTTATGAAGCACTCTTACCAGGAGTTGATTGAATCATGGAATTTTAGAGCTACAAGGTACTTTACAGATCATTCTAGTCCAACTCTCTCATTTCACAGATCAGGAAACTAAGACCAACAGGGCGTGAAAAGACTTGTTCAAAATTGCACAAAGCTGGAGCAAACCAAAATGAAAAATCCATCAACCCTTGAGCAATCAGCCAATTAGCATTTATTAAGCGCTTACAACTGTGCTAAGTGCTGGGAATACAAAGTATCTTATGTGTTTCCTCAATTTGTTCTAACCCATCACTAGCTCTGAATATATGGTTTAGCAATAGGTATAATGTGGTTTTCTGACCAGGTGAAAGATATCTTCACACATAGAACTCTGAGAATCCTTTGGAATTTTTTCTGTATTGCAGTCACCAGATTGGGCTAAGTAAGGGGAGAACTGATTCCATTATGAAAGAGAAAGAAAGAAAGAGAGAGAGAGAGAGAGAGAGAGAGAGAGAGAGAGAGAGAGAGAGAGAGAAAGAAAAAGAAAGAAAGAAAGAAAAGAGAGAGAGAGAAAGAAAGAAAGAAAGAAAAGATGGAGGGAGGGAAGAAAGAAGGAAAAAAGAAGGAAGGAAGGAAAAGAAGCATTAGTACCAAACCCCCAATTACAAATATGATAGCAAATTATATGCCATTGAGTTTTTTTTATCTGAAAATGTGTCAGTTTGAGGTGTTTCCCTAGTCAAAAAGGTTTATGAGAATAGTCATAGCAAGAGAAAAAATTATTTACACCTCTACGTAAATCTGTGTAATAGTATTTTTCAATAGACTTTTTCTTGGCTTTTGTGATATGAGCAAAACTTCTTCATATTTTAATTGAACTGTTTTGTGCTTGAACTCCATTACTGAAGCAAGGCAAGCTGTTTTCTTTAATGTGTATGCTTATGAACATGCCCAATCCTGGCTGTGCTTTGCACTGACCATTCTAAGGTTTTCAGTCACTTTCTACCAATATCCTCTGCCAAAATGTATTCCCAAAAGAACCAGTTTTGCCCAAGTTCTCTCTGTTAGAAGAAACTTCCCCTTGGTTGAACTGCTCAAGAATTATCTGCACTTGACCCAGGCCAGGCTTAAGATCCAAAAAATCTGGATTTTCTTGAATGGCTGAGATAATGAGTGCAAACTTACAATATCCTGAGCTATGGTTATGACTCATAATCTTGTTCCTTTCTCTTAGACAAAAGGTTCTGTCACCTACTTTATTTCTATAGGGGAGGCAGATACTTCAGACACCTGGCATTGAAATTGCATTGTGTGTGAGGTGAATTGTGTGACTGTTTCTAAGTTGTTGTTTTTTTTTTCAAGTGTCAAACAAAGCATGTAGTTGGAGTTTTCTGGCATTTTTCCCCTCTAAAGGTTTGCTCTGCTTGTGTGTGTGTGTGTGTATATGTGTGTGTGTGTGTGTGTATGTATGTACACACACATACATAATTATTATTAAACAATTTAGCAATATTCAGGAAAGTGTAAGATATCTTCTCTGGAAGAAAAAGCAAAGAACTCAAAGTGAATTTCATTGTATCTAGTTTGGGGTACCTTAAGTGAATACTTGAAAGTTTTCAAAATATTTGAGGTATTAATATGTAAAAATTGGTTCATATGTCAAGTGTTTTAGCTAATTTTAAATGTGTGGTTGCTGTGGGTTTAAAAAAGGGCATTCTTGGGGCAGCTAGATGGTACAGTGGATAGAGCTCAGGCCTTGGAGTCAGGAGGACCTGAGTTCAAATGCAGTCTCAGACACATAACGCTCACTTAGTTGTGTGACTCTGGGCAAGTCACTTAACCCCAACTGCCTCATAAAAAAAAAAGGGCATTCTTGAGGATGAGTAGTGATTTCTACATAGTTGGCTGTCAAATGTTGAATGGATAAATGAATTTACATGGAATCAATTGTTAAACATATGAAATAACAGTGTTCTTCATTTAATTGTCTAGGGAATGTCATTTGAATTTGGAGTTGCAGCTTAAAAACTGAAGAAATGGATTTTTCTTCTATATATGTATATATATATATATATGTAGACACACAGATATGTATACACACACATATATATAATTTTGTTTTACATGAATGTCATAATCTTCTTTCCAGCTTTTCCTTCCTTAAACTCCTATAAAACTACCATTGGTCCTTAGGATAAATTTGAAAACCCAAAATTCTTAATTGGATTTAAAGTGATATATACTCAGTCATGGGCATAGATAAATATTTCAGGTTACACTTTGTTGAGAAGAGAACTTTACTAATAAATAAATTGTCAGATAAAAATAACATTCTTTACATGTAATTGTATGCACACTCTTATGAGCCAGTAGTCAATAAACATTTATTAAATGCCTACTATGTGCCAGGCATGATGTAATCTCTAGAGATACAAAAAAAAAAGGCAAAAGACAGTTTCTGCCCTCATGGAGTTCACAATTTAATCTAATATTACAGTCCTGCCACTTTAAAATTAAAGGTAGAATACATTGATCTTTTAATATTTCAAAGACTTGAGATTTCATTACATTGGGTTTTCTTTCTATGAAAATTACAACTCCTCCAAGCCTTAGTAGATTTCAAGAGTCTCTATTACAACCAGGATTCTACTCAAATCTAATATGTTTTGCTTGCTGCTACTTTGGTAGTGCCAGATTGACATAGAAATTGCTGAGCATGAGCAGGTAACAAGATGCAAGTTCTAATTGTAGTTCAGGGTGTTGAGAGTTTGCATTCATTATCTCAACCATACAAATAAATGGTGGAGTTGGTTCAAGACATTTTTTTTGAGAGAGGAGACATTGTTTCTTTGAGAAACATTATACATTGTATAAGACCATTTTTGGGACTACCTCCAAACATATAGAGATAGAAAAAAAGACTTTGTAAGATGTAGACATGTCAAAGAAGCCTACTTCTTGACACATCCCCAATTTCTTTATTGCCTCTCTAGAGATTTTGGAAAAGGTGAAATTGGGACTTCTTGGTTTGAAGGGAAATATCTCACTTCCTACTGGATTCTTCATTGACTCTGTTTATTTTCTGATATATTCTAATTGGTAAAACTCCTATGATTTTTCTTTGCTATCTGCTTGAATAAAGGGGTTTATTCATATGCGCTATTTGTGACAGTCTTTTGTATAACCCTAGGTGGCACAAGAGATAAAGTGTCAGGCCTGGAATCAAGAAGACTCATCTTCCTGAGTTCAAATCTGGCCTCAGAACTTACTGGTTGTATGATTCTGAGCAAGTCATTTAACCCTATTTGCCTCAGTTTCTCATCTGTAAAAAAAATGAACCAAAAAAGGAAATTGCAAAGGAAATGGCAAGCCATTCCAGTATCTCTGCCAAGAAAACCCTCTATGGGGTCACAAAGAGTCAGACACAACTAAACAATAAAAAAAGACTTTTTACTTGTGTTTGGTGGGAAGTGGCCACGGCAACAGGCATAAACTTGGGGCAAATCTAAAAATCATGAGCCTAGACCAGCAATATTTAGGGGGCAAACAGTCTAGTACTCACCTTAGAAACTAGAGAAAAGAGCATATCCAGCCTTGTGACCTGTTTCCTGCTCCCTTGAAAGCAAGACTCAGTCTCCCTTGGAGAAAAGTGGGGAAAATATCACAGATGTCTATTGATACTTTCTGTGAATTGACTAATTAATGTGGGTACACATTTCATAAATGTGTATGGCAAAAAAAAAGCAAAAAAAAATAAATACTTGCTTTGGAAAAATGTACCTACCAGATCTATGGATGAGGGAAGAGTTTATAACCAAACAAAAGATACAGAGCATCACAGAATGTAAAGTGGATAATTTTGATTACATGAAATCTAAAACTTTTGCACAAACAAAACTAATTCAGCCAGAATTAGAAGGAAAATAAAATGGAAGAAATTTTCTTTACAGCAAGTTTCTCTGATAAAGGGCTCATTTCTCAAGAATATGGGAAACTGACTCAAATTTATAAAAATAAAAGCTATTCCCCAGTTGATAAATGGTCAAAGTAAATGGAAAGACAATTTTCAGGAGAAGAAATCAAAGCTATCAGTAGTCACATGAAAAAATGTTTGAAATCACTACCAATTAGAGAAATGCAGATTAACACAATACTGAGGTGCTAGCTTACACCTATCAAATTGGTTAACACGACAGAAAAGGAACATGACAAATGCTAGAGGGTATGTGGAAAAATTAGTACACTAGTGAACTAGTCCAACCATTCTGGAGAACAATTTGGAACGATGCCCAAAGGGCTACAAAACTATAAATACCCTTTGACTCAGCAATACCACTATTAGGTCTGTATCCCAAAGGGATCAAAATGTGTACAAAAATGTTGTATCAATTCTTTTTTTCATAGTAGCAAAGAATTGGAAATTGAAGGAAAATCCATGAATTGAGGAATGCCTGAACAGGTTGTAGTTTATGATTGTGATGGAATACTATTGTGCTACAAGAAATGATGAGCAGCATTGTTTCACAAAAACATGGGAACACTTACATAAATTCATGAAAAGTGAGGTGAGCAGAACCAGGAGAACATTGTACTCAGTAACAGCAAAATTGTAAGAATAATCATGTGAAAGACTTAGCTACTCAGATCAAGACAATGATCCAAGACAATCTCAAAGAATGAATGATGAAAATGCTACTCATCTCCAGAGAGAATTGATGAACTCTGAGTGCACATTGAAGCATACTTTAAAAAAAAAGAACTTTATTTTTCTTGGGGTTTTTTTTGTCTGTATTTTCTTCTGCAACATGGTTAATATGAAAATATATTTTGCATAACTTCACATGTATAATCAGGAGGAATAAAGAGAATTTGGAATGGAAACATTTGAAAAATGAGTTTAAAAAATTTTGCATGTACTCCTAGGAATATTGTAGCCAAATTCCAGAGTTCCCAGGTCAAAGAAAAAATATTGCAAGCAGCCAGAAAGAAATAATTCAAGCATTGTGGAAACACAATCAGGATAACACAAGATTTAGCAGCTTCTACGTTAAGGGACCAGAGGGCTTGGAATATAATATTCCAGAGGTCAAAGGAGATAGGATTACAAGCAAGAATCACCTACCCAGAAAAACTGAGTATAATCCTTCAGGGAAAAAAATAAACATTCAGTGAAATAGAGGACTTTCAAGCATTCTTGATGAAAAGACGAGAGCTGAATAGCAAATCTGACTTTCAAATACGAGACTCAAGTGAAACATGAAGAGGTAAACAGGAAAGAGAAATCATGAGAGACTTATTAAGGTTGAACTGTTTACATTCCTGCATGGAAAGATGATATTCATAATTCATGAGACCTTTGTCAGTATTAGGGTAGTTGGAGGGAAAAAATTATATGTATGTACTATATATACAGATAGACAGATAGATAGAGAGCACAGGGTGAGTTGAAGATGAAGGAGTGATATCTGGAGAATAAAATTAAGGGGTGAGAGAGGATTACACTGGAAGAAGGAGAGAGGGAGAGGTAGAATGGGGTAGATTATCTACATAAAACAGACAAGAAAAGGCTTTTACAGTGGAGGGGAAATGGGAAGGTGAGAGGGAATGAGTGAATCTTATTCTCATCAAATTTGGCTTAAGGAGGGAATAACATACACACTCATTTGGATATGGAAATCTATCTTATCCTTCAGGAAAATGGGGGGAAGAAGACAAGAGAACAGGAGGATGATAGAAGGGAGGGCAGATTAGGAGGGGTTAATCAGAAGCAAACACTTCTAAGGAGGGACAGGATCAAAAGAGAGAATAGAATAAATGAGGGGGATGGGATAGAATTAAGGGAAATATACTTAGTTTTTCACAACATAACTACTATGGAAGTGTTTTGCATGACTGCACATGTATAACCTGTATCAAGTTGCTTGCCTTCTCAATGAGGGTGGGTGGGGAGGGAGGAAGGGAGAATATTTGGATCCCAAAGTTTTAAAAACAAATGTTAAAAAACAACTGTTTTCACATGCACTTGGGAAATAAGATATATAGGAAATGGGGTATAGAAAGCTATCCTGCCCTACAGGAAAATTGAAGGGGAAGGGGATAGGAGAAGGGGAGGAGAGATAGAAGGGAGGGCAGATTAGGGGAAGGGGTATTCAGAATGCATGCCATCTTGGGGTGGGGGAGGGATGAGATGGAGAGAAAATTTGGAACTCAAAATCTTATGGAAGTGAATGTTGAAAACTAAAAATAAATTAATTAATTTAAAGAAAAAAAGGGGCAGCTAGGTGACACAGTGGATAGAGCTCCACCCCTGGAGTCTGGAGGACCTGAGTTCAAATCTGGTCTCAGACACTTGACACTTACTAGCTGTGTGACCCTAGGCAAGTCACTTAACCCTGATTGCCTCACTAAAAAATAAAAAAAATAGCAAAAATAAATAAATAAAAATTTTGTATGTAATTGGATGTAATGTAATGAAATAAATAAAAATACATTTAAAAGGAGAAAAAAAGACTAAATAAATGCTTGTTTGTTGCCATAGCTTTTAGTTGACTTGTATAGCTTTCAAAGACCTAAGGCACCTTTACATCACAATGAGGGATTGGAGTAGGGTTTTAGTAGAGGAGACATACAATATAACCTGGAAAGGGACTATTACAATAACTTTTGTGTATTACTATGTGTTTTCATAGCTTGTAATGACACCTGACTCCATTTACAAAAGAAAAAAAGGAAATTTCTTGATAAACAATACTCTAGGTTGGGTAATAGTTGGAAAAAACACATGGCAAATAACATCTTATACTATATACATCAATATTGTGTAGTCACTAATCATTGTATGTGATGGGACATAAATTGAGGCAAAATAGAACTTGTCCTACTATCCTTCTAGTTCTACATTGTAAATATTACCTAAAATTTCTGGCTCTCTCCTTTGCATCTATAGATGTGCTGTTTAATGAAGATGGAGAAAATCATACAATTATTCTGATTGAGTCCACTGCAAATTTAAGTCATACAACCTCAAATGGGCCCTCACTACTATTAGGCAATCCTGCTAAACCTCCCTTATCAACTCACTATCCCACTGTCCACAATGGCTCTTTCAAACCTTTTAATTCTTCCTCAAACCTTCCATGGTTCTCCAACCCCTCACCCTTTGAACTGAGAACCTTCTCTCATTTTTACAGAAAAAATTGAAGTTATTTGCTTTGAGCCCCCTCTTCTCTCTTTTTTCTCATCTGAGAGCTCATATGCCTTCTACTACTCTCTTCTCCTTCATTCATCTCATATGATGAGGAGTCCTTACTTCTTACCAAAGCTAATCCCTCTACCTGCTCAAGCAATTCCATTTCATCCTTACTCCTCCAACAAATTTCTCCCTCTGTCACCACTCCTCTATTGCTTATTTTCAATCTCACTCTGTTTTGGCTGCTTTCCTACTGCTTACAAACATGCCCATGTTTCTCCCATCCCCAAAAAACTCTCATTAGACACTCCTATCCCCACCATCATCCTATATCTCTTCTGCCCATTGTGGCAAAAGTCCTTGAAAAGGTCACCTATAATAAATAGGTGCCTCCACTTTCTCTCCTTTACTCTTCTTAACCCCCTACGATCTGACTTCCAACCTCATCATTTCACCAAAACTGCTCTTTCAAAAGTTACTGATGGTCTCTTAGTTGCCAAATCCAATGGCCTTTTCTCAATCCTCATTCTCCTCAACCTCTCTGTAGCCTTTAATATTGTTGATCACTCTCTCCTCCTTAATATTCTCTTCTCTCTAGGTTTTTAGGGCTCTGCCCTCCTGATTCTCCTCCCATTTCTCCAACCACTTCTCAGTCTCTCTTGCTGAATCCTTATCCTTGTCAAGTCCTCTTACCATAGATGTCCCATGAGATTCTGTCCTGGGCCCTCTTTTCTTCTCCCTTTATACTACTTCACTTGCTGATCTCATCAGCTCCCATGAATTTAAGTACCATCTCTATGCTGATGATTCTGAAATCTATTTATTTTGTCATAACCTTTCTGCTGACCTCCAATCTTGAACTGCATGTCCAGTAGACAACTTAAATTCAACTTGACCCAAACCAAACTCATTATCTTTCTCCCTAAACCCTCATTCTCTTTCTACTTTCCCTATTACTATAGAGGGTAATACCATACTCTCATCCTTCAGGCTCACAACTTTTGTTTACCCACAACTCCTCACTATCTCTCATTCTCTGCAATGCCCCGCCCCCCACCATATCCAATCTTTTGTCAAGTCCTGTCAGTTATACCTTTGCAATATATCTCAAATCTGCTCCCTTCTCTTCTCTGACACCTCTACCACTCTGGTGTAGGCCCTCATCACCTTGCCCCTGGATTACTCCAATAGCTTCCTGGTGAGTCTGCCTGCCTCAAGTCTTTCCCCACTCCAATCCATCCTCCATTCAGCCACCAAAGTGATTTTCCTAGAGCACAGGTCCAATCATGTCACTCTCTATGACTCGAATGGTTTCCTACCGACTCCAGGATCAAATACAAAATCCTCTATTTGCCATTTAAGGTCTTTCATAAGTAGGTCCCTGCACCACTTAATGGTTATTTTTTGGGCTCAGAGTGAATGCAAATAGTAATTGTTTCTCTTTAGGCCAGCAACCCTGAGGGTCAGTCGTACTCTCCCAGTTTGAGTTTTTATTATTATTATTATTATTATTATTATTGAAGGGGCCATCCCTCTACTCACTTCTTAAACTGGCCTAATCACTGAATGGGCATTGCTTCAGGCAAAGTGACAACTCAGAAAGACCTTAACTTAAAAAGGCCAAGGTCTCACACTACATCCTGGGCCATCTCCAGTTTTCCTGATCTATGTCTGGCTGCTGGACTCAGATGGCTCAGGAGGAGAAAGTGAGCCTGGCGACTTTGCATAGCCCTCCCTCTCTTAAATCCGATTCAATTGCAAGTCATGGCATCATCTTCCTGATGTCAAGGTCCTCTTCAAGAAGGAAGGACAAACCACAACCACAATTGCACATAACTTAGCTGCCTCCTCCTTTTCCAATCTTGTTATACCTTTCTCTCTACTGGCTTCCTTGCTTTACCACAAACAAGACACCCCCTCTCTTAGCTCTAGGCATTTTTTCTGGCTGTCCCCTATGCCTGGAATTCACTTCCTCCTCATCTCTGCCTACTGACTTCACTGGCTTCTTTTGTGTCCCAACTAAAATCCCGTCTTCTACAGAAAGTCTTTCCTAACTCCTTTTAATAATTCTAAGGGCTTGCCTCTATTGATTATTTCAAATTTATCCTGCTTATAGCCCATTTGTACATATTTATTTGCATGTTCTCTCCTGTATTAGATAGTATAAGCCCCTTGAGGGCAGGTGCTATCTTTTGCCTCTTTTTATATCCCCAGCATTTAGAACAGGACCTGTAACATTCTAGGCACTTAATAAATGCTTATCGACTGACTGACTGACTGACATAGCTAGAAAGTTCATAGGAGGCACTATATAAATGCTAGTTATTACTATTATTATTATCAGACTGGAGGCCTGGTGACTGGAGGCTAATAATAACTGGCATTTACATGGCACTTTTAGCTTTGCAAAGTGCTCTACATCTATTATCTCCTCTGAAACTCACAACACCCCTGGTTTTAACTCTTGTGATTATTTAAAAAAGAAAAGTGCTCCATCCACCAAGATACTTCCCTAGTTAAAAAAAAATAATGTTCTGTTGTGGTTTTATGATTAAGGGAAACTAGAAAGAAGTCTTCATAGTTTAAGAATGGAAACCCACAGGTATACTCTTGAGTTTAGGCACTCATTTTCTGTTTGATTCTTATACAAAACACAGCCAGAACAATAGTTAAACAACTTAAGCAGAAAAAAAAATAGGGGTGGGGTGGGAAAGAGGGGAAAAAATGTTACCAGCGTTTTTTAAAAACAAAAGGCATGAAAATGCCAGGCTGTTCTGGGTATGCAAAATTTTTTTTTCTTTTCATACGTATTGACAGCCAGAGGGGGGTTATTATTGAGAATATGGGCAAAGTTACTGCCAGTTTCTGCTGGTACTCATGTTTAAAAAGAAACTATGGAAACCAGAAGTAGGAATATTAATTAAGTTCAAATTTGGAATGTTTGTCAGTAGTGGTTGAATGAATTCAATGAAGCAACCTGTTGGGTTGTAATTCAGTGTTTTGTTAGTAGTTTAATAGAATGTTGAACTTTTCATAAATTAACAGGTTTCAGTAATCTTATTAAGAGGTTATATGTTGATAAGATTAGCCTTGGAATGTTGTGGGGTTATTTTCTTTTTTAATTTTGATTAAAGAACTAGAATTCATTTTCCTTCTAAGTCATATAATCTATTTGGTATTATGCCTATTTCAATTAATGGAAGAAAAACATATATTATTAAATATTTTGGGTCATTCATGCCATTTCAACTCAGGTGTAACTAATAAAGGATAGATATATACAAATAGGTATGTACAAGTTACATACATATATACAAACATATATGCGTATCATTTTAAATTATGCCCTCTAATGTTAAGATAATAAAGATGTCTATAAAGAGAAAATATGAAATGAGAAAAATAAATCAATGGAACTTGCCAGGTTAGGCCTTTAGAAACTTTCTACTTTATATGAAAAATATACAGTGATACACCTAAAACTAACTTAATTTTTGCTATTGTTAGAAAGACATTAATGTTGCTGGGGGAAAAAACCCAACAACATCAAAAATCAACTCCAATTAAACAAGAAGGTGAATTCCACAAATACAGACCATAAAAAAATTCTCTAAATTAAACTGTGTGGCTGGCTTTTATTCCAAATAGAAGGCAGCATATGGTAACAATGCACTTCTCATAGATGGTAGGAGGGAGGCAGTCTTGTTTTAAGTAATGCTGTTTCTGGGCAATAATCCAAAATGCACAGTAGGCAGAAGTTAAAAGGAAGTGCTTGCTTTTAGGTTTTTAAAATATATCCCTTAATCCTGGGTGATGATTGACAATCATGATTTTGAGTATGAGGTGCCTTTCTTTAAACCGACAAGTTTGATGTTATTTGTATATCTAGTATGGCCTTTATGCAACTCAAACTAAATGGGAGCCCATGCAATTGATGCCACATTTCAGAAGTGATTCCTGGACTGCTAGTCTATTTACAAATGAGTGAGGACACAGTATTCACCGTCGTTGCTGTCTCTTTGAAATTTAAGGATGCTAAAAGGCAAATTTAGTATTCAAGTGATTCTTGCTGAGTAAGACTATAACCAGGAGATAACTTTTTAAATGTAATTTAATTTTTATCAGAAAAGAAGCAGTCTGTAAGATTATACTATTCTTGATTTGATCATTACCATATCTTTGTTATTTCTGAGTTATCAAAATGCTGCCCTTTACTTGTGTTGTGATTTTTTGTTACTATGTTAGAACTTCAGTGAAATTTTAGGGAACCAAATTCAAGTTTCCTGCTCTGGATATAGAGATTCTACTCAGCTTGATGTAAGAAGAAAATAAGGAGGTAGTTAAGAATCTTTTTTTTTTATTTTTATTGCTCCTCCACTGTTTATCTCATACCATTATTGCAGAGCAGATTTATAAGTTCATATTATTAAAACTCAAGTATTCTGTAAATTCCGGAAGACAAATTTACAACCCAGGGAAGAATGTTATTAAGAATGAAACTAGCAACCACCACAAAACACCAGGGATCATTGATTAAATTATTGAAGACTTTTAAAGTGGGTAGTTCAAAAGCTAACCCTTTCCTTGTGACATGACTGATGTGCAGAGGCAGTTAAATTTTGCTCACCAGAACTGCATACAACTATCCCTGTCCAAAAGAAACAGGTTTATGAGGAGTGAAGAAAAGCTATGTATGAAGCCAGGCTGGGATACAGACAGAAAAGAGGCACACACAGAGCAGAAGAAATAAACTGTGTTAGCAGCTGATCTTGCCATGTATAGAGTGGACAGGATTTTAGTAGAAATTTTTTTCTGTATTTTCTGCTGTGGCAGAGGCAGGCAAGATATTTTGTGTGAAAATCCTTAGCTTCACTGGTTGTGCAGGCTTCTGTTACAGGTACTGATTTATAAACCACATTGTCTGGACTTTGCTTCTATAGTGAAGTGACTGATTTTGAGGCAAATTCTTAACTTAAAAGATATTTCATCTTTCAGTAGTAGAAGCACAAAAACCTAGGTTTCTTTGGTAAAGTGTCAAGTGATTTACAGGGCAATAATGAAAGAATATGAAGTTTGAATCTGAATCAGCATGTGAGGAGGAACAACAACTCACATCTCTTTCTTATTTTAAGACTTACAGAGAACTTTCTTTACAATGCTGGCTGAGACAGTGGATCTATTAGGGGAAACTGTTATAAAATGGAGAGAGAGCTGACTCTGGAATTATAGTATCTGGTTTAAACCCCACCCTGTCATTTATTACCTGAATTATACTGAGCCAGTCACAGCCTCCCTGGGCCTCAGTTTCCCTATCTGCAAAATGAATGTATTGAATTAGGTGGCCTCTGAGGTCCCTTCCAACTCCATATTTAAGTACCTATTATCCCAATTTTTATAGACAAATATACTGGGTCTTAGAGAGACAGAGGACATTCCAGGTCCACTGCTCTATCCACTGTGCCTTCTACCTATTTCTATATAGTATATTCCTCACCTAGACTCCAACACTGATTTTCAGTTATTATTCCCATTCAAGCTCTGCATATATTCCAGCCAGCTTTCCTACATAGCCTTCAATAGCCTAAATATACAGAGAATGCATAATTTTCAAATACTTCCATGCATTCCTGATCAGTTCTTCCCATTTGTCTGTTTTTCCAATCCAAGCACAGGATGTTTGTTATACTGACTGTTTTCCCCAGCCAACCTGACTCCCACCCCAGTTCATGGCAAACACCTGCCACCAAAGGTGCTGAAAGTTGTCATTCATCAGTCATGACTGATTATACTTGTGTCCATTTGAAGCAAAGATACGGTTACTAATTTCAGTGACCTCATACCTTTTTATCACTATAGCAGATTATGCCAAACTCATACCAAACGTGGCTTCCCTGGTGTTGTGGCAATGAGTCCCTGTTGGAGCAAAACCAAGATTTCTTGACTTGGAGTAACAGAATCAGAATTTGAGAGTTGGAAGGGACTTCGGTGGCCACCTAGCGTAACACAAAAAGGAATCCCTGTAGAATATATTTGATAAGTGGTCATACAGCCTCTGTTCGAATTTCCTCCGAAGAAGGGGAAACCCCCACTACACATACACACCTCTCAAAGCAGCCTAGTCTACCTTTGGACAGCTCTAATCATAAGGAAATTGTTCTTGGTGTTGCATCTAATTTGACCTCTTTGCAGCTTCTGCCCAGTACTCCTTGTTCTGCCCTCCAATGCCAAATAGAATTAATCAAATCCCTCCTCCAAATGAAAGCCTTTAAAATGTTTGAAGACTGCTCTCTCGTCCCCCCCACCCCACCCCAAGTCTTCCCTTTCCAGGATTAAACATCCCTAATTCCTTCAACCAATACTGATAGGACATGGACTCAAGACCCTTCGCCATCCCAATTGCCCTTCTCTGGACACTGTCCAGTTTATCTATGTCCTTACTAAACTATGAAGAAGCCCAGAGTTGAACACAATACCCCAGATGACATCTAACATGGACAGGGTACAGTGGGGTTATCAATTACTCCCTATTCCTGGAAGATTTGCCCCAACTAATGCAGTTCAAGATTGAATTACTTTTTTTTTTTTGGTTTCTATATCACACTGCTGACTCATTGAGCTTTAAGCCCACTAAAATCTAGATCTTTTTCTTTTCAGGACGATTGCTATCTAACTATGTCTGCTCCACCTTATGTGTATGAAGTTGATCTTTTTGGTACCCAAGTGCCAGACTACATTTATCTCTATTGAATTTCATCCTTTTGCTAGAGAGCCAGAACCAAGAGACTGGCGCTGGAAGCTGACTCCTCTTTGGAAATGTTTCCTGGGTGATCAGCTCTCCCAGCTCAGCAGCAAAACACAGGACTCTTCATCATCACAAAACTCAAGACCCTGAGCATGGTTGGAAGTAGGCCTCCTCCCTACCCCCAAGCTTCCATGTGCTGGCTTGGAAGCAGGACTGGAAACCTAGCAACCATGTTATTCACGCTCTGTGACCGCACCAGGAAGGGCAGAGAATACTTCATGACCTCGTTACACATGCAACAAGCTCCTTTCTCCTAGGCCGCCATCATATACTTTTAATACGCACCTGTCTTTGTTTTATAGAATGTAGGTAGGAAAGACAAACAATTAATATTAATCTAATGTAGTATTTGTGATATGGATAGCTTTCAGACCTACCTGTAGTACAAATGCATAAAATTAACTGACTGGATCAGGTTGGAACTTAAGGGACTGTAGTCCCCTGTACCTATTATAGGTTTAAGATATGGGTCCTCAACTCAATAGCTTCAGAAACTCAATTTTATAAATTTGCTCAAGGATGATAAGCCCCTCCTGAATTGATTCATGTTAACTAAACTCATAAGTGACTGATTTATACTTTATATTTATAAAGAATGCTATTTGATAAGCTTGTGACGAGAAAAGAGAACCAATAAGTGAGTTAGAGAATAGTTACATTGTCCAGTTGGTACATTCTCTACCTGCAGTGGTCTACTGAATCCTTGGAAAGGAGGCCTCTAGGTGGCACAATAGATATAATGCTAGAGAGAAGTCAGAAATAACTGAGTTCAAATTCAGCCTCAGACACTTATTAGCTGTGTAATCATGGACAGGTCACTTAACCAGTGTGCTTCAATTTCCTCATTTGTAAAATGGGGTATCTACCTCCCAAAGTACCTGACAGATGAAGTTGCACCTTTGTTTGCAGAAACCAGTATCTCATTGTGGAATCCCAGCTAGTTTGAATCATCCAGACCACTGGAATGGACTCCAGTTCCTGATCTTTCAAAGTTCTTAATGTCATAACCTATTTCATTCTTTGTTCAGTATTTCTCCATTGAAGGCAAGAAAGAAATAGACAAAACAAGCATAGAGTCAATATTAGGGTTGTATATTTGGCTTCATGTTGACTTGGGTAGGGAAAGCAGACCACTGGTATTCTCTCTACCAAGATGCTGATGATGCTTATTCCCTCTTCACTTGAATGTAGTCTGGGAGAGAAAAAAAAACTCATTTACTGATTCTTCAACCAAATCACACTCACTAACCATTGGCATCCTCCAGGGCTCTGTCCTGGGCCTCCTCTTATCTCTCTGTAATGTCTCAATTGGTGATCTAATAAATTCCCATGGGCTTAATCTGCATCTCTATGTGGTTGAACTATATATCCAGCCCAAGTCTCTTTGCTGAGCTACAGTCATGTATCTCCAACTACCTTTTGGACATCTTGAACTAGATATCTTAACTCAAGCAGTCCAAAATAGAGCTTCCTCCTCCAAGACTGCTCCCCTTTCAGACTTCCCTATTACTGCCAAGGGCACCATCCAGTGTAATCCTTGATTTCTCACACACCCTGCATATGCAATCCTTTGTCAAATCTTGTCTTTTCTACCTCCATGAAATTTCATAAATGTTTCTAGTCTCCCCATTGATATGGCCCCAATCCTAGTTCAGGCTTCATCACTTATTGCCTGGACTACTCTAATGACATTCTGTCTCAAATCTCTCCCCATTTCATTCTATCCTTCATTCATCTCCTGATGTGATTTTTCTAAAATGTGTATCTGACTACATCACAACCCATACCACTGCCCACTCATCTCCAGCAGCTCCCTGTTACCTTTAGGATAAAATATAAATGACTCAGTTTGGTATTTAAAGACCTTAATAAATTGGTCCTTTCCTACTTTTCCAGCCTTTTTACACCTCACTCCCCTCCATGAACTCTATACTCCAACTCCACTGGCCTACTTCCAATACTTCAAACCAGAAACTCCATTTCCTGATTTTGTGCCTTAGCACTGGCTGTCCCTCATGCCTGGAATGTTTTGTCCACTCACCTCTGCATAGTAGGTTCCCTGTTTTGTTTTGCTTTTTAAACTCACGTCAAATCCCACTCTTTATAGAAGGAACTTTCTGGTCCTCACAGCATGACACTGGAATTTTTAGGTTACTTCCATCTAATCTGGAACTATCTTGTATAGACCTAGTTACTTGTAATATATTGTCTCCCATTAGAATATTGAAAGAGTCTATGGGTTTTTCTTAAGCCTTTCTTTGTATCCCCAGCACTTAGTACAGTGCCTAGTACTTTAAGTACTTTAAGTACACAGTAAGTGCTTTAAGTACACAGTAAGTACTTGTTGACCAGTTGACTGTATTTTGCCCCCTTCAACTGTGTAGGGAATGCTCAGGGTAGAAATTCCTACAAATGTAGACCAAAAACTAGCCTCTAATATATAGTCTTAGAAAGTTTCCTGGGAAATTAAGATGTTAAATGACTTGTCTATGGTCACACAGATGATACCTGTCAAAGGCAGAATTTGAGGCCAGGACTTATTGACTCTAAGGCTCATTTTCTACCCACAAAATTACACAGCTTCTCCAAAGTGGAGATAATGAAATTAGGTAGAGTTTCTGGAGTTCCTTAGGAAATAAAAGTAAATTAAGTGATTTTTATATTCATTCCTCTCCAAAGCCCCTGATATTTGTCTAGGAATATGCTAATGGCTTGTGGAAGATGTGGTCACCTGTTCAATTTAATTCAACAAATATTTGTTAAGGCTCTACCATGTAAAGGCACCGTTATGCTTGTTTCCAGGAGTTGACCCCACCATAGCTTCCCATTAAACAGAAACTCCAGAAAATTGTCTAGATATGACTCATTGCCACGATACCAGGGAAGCCACATTTGGTATGAGTTTGACATAGTCTGCTATGCTGATAAAAAAGGTATAAGGTCACTGAAATTAGTAACCATATCTTTGCTTCAAATGGACACAAGTGTAATCAGTCATGACTGATGAATGACAACTTTCAGCACCTTTGGTGGCAGGTGTTTGCCATGAACTGGGGTGGGAGTCAGGTTGGCTGGGGAAAACAGTCAGTATAACAAGCATCCCGTGCTTCGATTGGAAAAATAGACAAATGAGAAAAACTGATTAGGAATGCATGGAAATATTTGAAAATTATTCATTCTCTGTATATTTAGGCTATTGAAGGCTATGTAGGAGAGCTGGCTGAAATATATGCAGAGCTTGAATGGGAATAATAACTGAAAATCAGTATTGGAGTCTAGGTAAGGAATATACTATATAGAAATAGGCAGAAGGCACAGTGGATAGAACACTGGACCTGGAATCAGGCAGAACTCAGTTCAAATCTGGCTTCAGACACTTACTAGTTGTATGACCCTGGGCAAGTCTCTTAACCTTTGTATGATTCATGTTCCTCATCTGTAAAATGATGATAATAACACCTCGCTCTCAAGGTTTTTGTGAGAATAAAATGAGATAATATTTGTAAAGTGCTTTACAAACCTTAATTTCTACATAAATGTTAACTATTTTTATTATGAAATAGAACAAAGATAGTCTATTTTAACCTAAGTTATTTTTCTAAATAGAGGGAATTTTATTCACTTTCTATTTTCATTTATGGGCAGTTAGGCGGATAGAGCACTGAGCTTGGAATCAGGTAGACTTATCTTTATGAGTTCAAAACCAGCCTTAGACACTAACTGTGTGACCCTGGGCAAGTCACTTAACCCTGTTTGCCTCAGTTTCCTCATATGTAAAATGAGTTGGAGAAGGAAATGGCAAACCACTTTAGTATCTTTGCCAAGAAAGGGGTCATGAAGAGTGAAACACAACTAAAATTGACCAAACAATGACATACCTCTTTATCCCTTCTTAACACTTGTGATAGTAGTAAAGTGGAAAGAACTGGACTGGTTTTAGTCCTGGTTTTGCAATTTTTTTTGACTTCTTTGTGTGTGTGTGGGGGGGTAGTAGTGGTGGCGATCTTTGTCAAATCAATTAACTTCTCTGGTCTTCTGTTTCCTCATTTGTAAATTGAGAGCATTGAATCAGATACATGGCTAGCTCTAACATTCTATAATACTTAGTTCTTCATATTCATCTAGCACTTCTCATCAATCTCAGTTGCTTGTTAGCTACTTCATGTAACCCTTTTCTCAATCCTGCCTCCCTTCCCTCTAATTTTTTTTTTCATGCAGGGAACCTTGTATGTGTAAGCATCAAGGAAAAGAAAGGAAGAAAATCCTGAAAGCAGTGCTTTTGTCCTGAAGGTTGGCATCATCACTTTAACTTTCATCAGTATAGCAGAGAACGCCAATCTTAGAGCAGCAAAAACAGATGTAACTCTACAGCTTTAAGTGTCCAGTGAAAGAAGAGTTATTGAGCTACAAACTGAAAACAGGCCAACTCAGCAGCCCTAGGATTTCCCATTGAGACAGCTGATTTCTTAGAACTTTGCACGGACTTCCTGGATTCTGCTTCTTTTACTTTCTGAACGACATTGATCCAAAGAGTAGCAAATGATTTCTGTTCCTGTAGGAATGTGTCTTGTGCTAACTGACCCGGAGAGAAGTCGGGAAAGCAGTTTTTCTCCTCTAACCCCAAGCTCAAGGAACTAGAATTTTGTTCTGTGACTCCTTATGTATCTAGTTGTAAATTGCAAAAAAGACTAGACATGGCCAAATAGATTAAACAGCCCTGCAGACAACTGAAAAAAAAACCCCTCTAAACCCATCAATTTTAGACAGCCTTTCTATTTGCTCCTTAGTAGCTTAAGTTAGGACAGTTTTAGGACTGATGCAAAATTATTTGTCCCATCAATTTCTCTTTTGCTAACTGAGTGACTGCTGAAGGAACATTGGCCAATCTGGGTTGCAGGTCTGCTTCTGTTTTTTTTTTTAAGTACTTTGAGATAATGTGGTTTAGTTTGGTGACATGAAAGACCTTAGAGGAGCCCAACCCTCTCAGCAAACACCACAGCAAAGATTTAAAGGGCAGTGGATAGAAGAGAAATACCATCAGTCTCTCTCATCCAGTCCAGTACTGTACAATAGGATGGACAAAAACCTTTGGATGCTGGGAGAGAGAATACAAATGGGGAAAGGTGGAAAACAGCAAAGTGAGGTAAATGGGTCCTCAAAGAATGGGATCTCAGCCCTGACCTATCAGAGTAGCAGTTTGTGATAGAGCCAGTCCCCTGTATGACACTGCACAGAGACACAGGGCAGGGCAGCGTAAGCACACTTTGGGGCTCTCCAACAACTACTTCTGTCAGCACGGAATTCGAGTAACTTGTGTGCCTCAAAGGATGGGTAAAGATGTGGCCTTCCAGGGGATCTGAGAGGAGCTCAATATCCCACATAGGATTGGAGCCTATCAGAACTACAGTTGAGGATGGAGCCAACTCCAGGTTGGAGACTTCACAAGAAAAAGGAGACAGAGATGGGGCTGAGGCCAGCACCTATGTCAGGCCACCAGGAGATGGAGGTACAGTGTAGTATCTGGTCCCAGGCACCACATTCAGAACTATGGTGCCAGCATCATCAAGACAACAGAGAAGATAGAGACAAAGATAACCTGGTCACTCCATCCAAGAATGGGAAAGGGAACAGAGCCTGGGACAAAGTTCTAATCTAGAAACTGAGGCTGGAGACAGGAGTAAACGGAAGGAAACACCAAACACTATGAAGATGTGCTATAGATTATGAATCCCAAGAGGTAAACTCAGAAGAACAGAATTCTAGAGTAAATACACTTACCTCAGTGAAAACAATGGTTTGGCAATAAGAACTTCAAGAATTGCTGAAAGAAATGAAGCAAAAGATAAGAAATACATTTAGAGATTTTTTTTTTTGAAGTGGGATCTCCAGCTGAAGCTGGAAGTGTAGCAGCCATGCACAGGTCCTGTCCTGCTATTGATCAGCACAGGAACTTTGACCTTCTCTGTTTACATCCCAGGCCAGTTTGCTCTTCCCTAGGAAGGCTGGTGGCTCCCACTCCTCAGGGTTCTCCATATTGGTGACAGAGTTAGTGTGGACACCTAATCAGCTCAGTCTACTGCAACTCAGAACTTCTGAGCTCAAGTGGTCCACCAGCCTCAGCTTCCCCAATAGCAGGGATTATAAGTATGCCTTGCCTTGAGGAATAAAATTGGAATGAGAATAAGTAGCCTAGAAAAAAAGTGGAAACCTCTACAAATAATACACTCCTTGAAAAAGAAAATTGAGTAAACAGAAATATATAATTACATGAGACAAGAAATATTAAAACAAAGTAAAAAAAAAGGCAAAAAAATTAGAAAAATACAACTACCAAAAAACTGACTTAGAAAACAAATTACTGACTCCCTAAAAACCATGACCAAATAAAAAAAATGTGGATACCATATTTCAAGAAATCATAAAAATGCCCAGTGATTAGAACCAGAGGAAAAAGTGAAAATTAGAAAGAATCGTCTAGTGATCAACTAAAGAAAGAAAAATTGATAACACCCAGGAATATGATAGCTAACTTCTAGAACTTTGAGATAAATATATATATATATATATATATATATATGTGCACATATATGATGGCAGCAGGTAAGTAGTCAGAAAGAGTTCAAGTACCAAGAAGTGCAGTCAGGATATAATAATAACAACAAACTAGTATTTGTATAGTACTCTAAGGTTTGCCAAAGACTTTACAAATATCATCTCACTTTATCCACATAAGAGCCCCTGGAGGCAGAATTTGAACTTAGGTCTTCTGACTCTAGGTTCAACACTCTATCTTTTGTACCACATAACTGCCATGAATGAAAGAAATTCTTAAAATATTACATCCCAAAAGGAAAAAAAAGTGAACAATTAAGAACAACTTACCTTACAAAACTGAGCATAATTCTACATGGAAAAATTATATATACATATATATATGTATATGTCTATATGTATATATATATATATATATGTATATATATATATATCTATGTATACACACACATCCCTTTAATGGATTAGAGGACTTCTCAAACATTCCTTCTGAGAAGACAAGAGCTAGGTAGAATCCTTGAAATTCATTTACAGGAGACAAGAGAAATCTATGATGGTAAATACATATGCTCAATTCAGAGGGGCTAAATGATGATGAAATGCTTACATTCAAATCAGGGGCAATAAGATAAGTGAACTTTCAGAATGCCAGGTCTTCATGATTCACAGAAGGAATAAAGAAAAACAATTGCAGGGCCTAGGTATGGTTTGTTCTGGTTTCTAGATTTCAGAAGAGAAAAGAAAAGGGAGGGAAAAGGAATAGATTAGTGACAAATAAGGAAGAAGGGCAAAGAAGTATGTGGTATCACACCTCCCAGTTCAACCTGTTTATCTATAAAATGTGAGGGATGTTGTCTAATGTCTCTTCTAGATTCAAATGTTTGATCTTATTATAAATTCAAGAAAAGTAGACCCTGTGAGTAAGAAAAACTTTCACTTGTTTAAAGATACTCCTTTTCTATATAACTTATTCAGGGGTGAGATGGAGCCAGCTAGTACTAGCCTGCCAGAACAATTATTAAATTTTCAGTGAGAGTATTTATACCTCAGAAATCAGGAAACACGACAAATCATTTAATTTATTGATTTATTGTTTTATTTGTTGTTTTGATTTATTGTTTTGTTGATTTCTAGACTTGAGAGTGTTAATACAGCAGATTAAACTTAAAAATAACTGATCTTTAAGCATTTACCAGAATGCCCCTGAACTCATTCCTTTATCTAGATTTTGCTATCTTCTTATATCTATTTCCCTACCAGTCAAATATTTCCCATTTTCTATGAGAATACAGCAACTAAGAATCTGTGAGATGCTGTGGTCATTCTCCTTCCACTTTTTTTTAACTTCTTTTTTCATTTTTAAGCCTTCTAGCTGCTCTTTTTTTGTCTGACACTTGATAACATTCCTTGGTTACTTGATTTGGAGGGGGCTTTCAGCTTTTCAAAGTGTTTTTATATCTATTAAATTATTGTGATCTCAAAAAATTGTGAGGCAGATTGGACAAGATTATTATTCCATGTTGGTATAGAAACCTAGACACAAAAGAGCCAAGGTCAAGTCACTCTAGGTCAGTCACAGAGTTGGGACTAAAATCCAGGTACGGCTTCCATGGGGCCCCATACTCTTTCAAACTGAGTCATGAAAAATGGATTACAGTTTTGTTGGGTGGCATTACACAAAACAGGCTCCTAATAAATCGAAGCAAGTAGGGAGAGAAAGTAGGAAAAGAGAAAAACTGAGGTCTATTGTAAATTTAAGATAATTAATATTAATATTAAGATATTTCTTTATTATTTCCAGTAAGAACACTAAGAGGGATAAGAGGAACTGAAATAATCAAAAACTCTATAAGACTATTTTTTTTGGAAAGAAAATCAATAAGATGAGAATTGGGCTTCAAAGAGGCCACATTTGGAGACCATGAGGGAGCTGGGAGCCCAATGGGTCAAAGTCAGAGTGGTGGACATGGATCTGGGGGTGACAAGAAAGATGACAAGGATAAGAAAAAGAAATAGGAGCATCCAGTTCTGACTAACGGAGGGAATAAGAAGAAGAAAACAAAGGGACAGATGCTGCAAGCGAATTGCCACTGGTAATATTTCACACCCAATGCAGACTAAAATTGTTAAATTGGAAAGAATTAAAGGTTATTTTCTTATGGAAAAATTAAGAACAAATGAAACCACTGGAAGAAAAGCGAGAGAAGAAAAATCAAAGGTAGATGAGCTGAGAGGGACCCCCAATGTCTTCTGGGACCTTGGAGGAGATCAGTAATGATAATCATGGCATTGTGTTGACCTCAGTGGGATCAGAACATTAAGTCAGTATTCTGTCATTTGTAGACAAGGGTCTGCTAGAACCAGAATGTTCTGTCCTCAACCGTAAGGTTCATGCTGTGATAGGAGTTTTGATGGATGACACAGATCCCCTCACTAAAGTGATGAAAGTGAATAAAGTTGCACAGGAGACATATTCTGATATTAATGACTTGGATAAGCAGATTCAAGAAATTAAGCAATCTGTGGAGCTTTCCCCCCTCTCATCCTGAGTATTATGAGGAGATGGGCATTAAATCATCTAAAGGGGTCATTCTCTAAGGCCCACCTGGCACAGGTTAAACCTTGTTAGCCAAGGTTGTAGCAAATCAGACTTTAGTGACCTTCCTCAAAATTCTTGGCTCTGAACTTATACAGAAATAATTAAGAGATGGGTCCAAACTTGTTCAAGAATTGTTCTGCATAGTTGAGGAACATATTCCATCAGTTGTCTTCATTGATGAAATTGATGCCTTTGGAACCAAAAGGTATTCAAATTCAAGAGGAAAAAGAGAAATTCAGCAAACAATGTTGAAATCATTGAACCAGTTGGATGGATTTGACTCTAGAGAAGAAGTGAAAGTAATTATGACCACAATCCAAATAGAAACTTTGGATTTTGAACTAATCAGACCAGGCATAATGACCAGAAGATTGAGTTCTCTCCAACAGACAAAAAGACCAAGAAACTCATCTTTCAGATTCATACGAGCAGAATGACTTTAGCAGATGATGTAACTTTAAATGATCTGATCATAGCTAAAGATGATTTGTCTGGAGCAGACATCAAGGTAATTTGTACAGAAGCTGGTCTGATGGCCATAAGAGAGTGTAGAATGAAAGTAACAAATGAAGACTTCAAAAAAAGTTCTAAAGAAAATGTACTTTGCAAGAAACAAGAAGGCAACACAGAGGGACTCTTATCTCTAAATAAACCATGCTGCCTTCATAAGAATTGTTGGGAAGCTTTCAGACCCCCTAAGATAATAACAGTGGGAGAATTGAAGGGGCATACATGCTCCAGTAGGCCTTGATGAGCAAGGTTTTTTTTAATTATTATATTACTCACATATGATGAGTGGGGTACCTATTGAACTGCGCTAGTCTTTTTTTCACTGTGCTATGCTGTATTTCACAATAAACATTCTGTTTCAAAGAGCAAAAAGAAAAGAAGAAGAGGCCACATTTGGTGCTTTGTGCATAAAGATATGAGAGCTATTGATCACAGTTATAAGCAATAAGTTGTTCACAGCTTCCAATTTCTCTCCTCTTCCAAAACCAATATATCACAAGCACTCAGAGCACATTCTTCCTACTCTAGTTAGGTTTAAAGAAAGATGAGTATATTTCACTTCATAATTGTGCATGTTTTAGAATTAATTTCTTTGCCTGGCCAAGATTTTAAGGAGATGCGTAAAGACATGGAGGCATTCTTTCTGTATACATCTTAACATTGTATACAGACAACATAACATTTCTCTGATGGAGAATGTTTTCTTCTGAGGAGAAATGCTTTTTAATTACCATTTCTTTCCTCTTCTCTCTCCTCCCTGGCAGAATTGGAGAGTGAGGAAAACCACCCCTGAGGTTAGTATAAAAAAGATATTCTTAGTTATTTAAATGACCTTGCAAATATGCACTCTCATTGAGCTATAACTCTGTGAATAAAGAAGATTGATCTTATTTACAATTTAACTCCTGAGTTTGGGAGGCAGGGCAGTAGTTCTGCAAAGACAAGAAAACCACACCTATTGCTAATATCCCTAAAGAAGGTTACAGACTCACACTTGGAGAAAGCCTAGATAAAGAACAGCATATAAAAAAAGCAAGGCGAGCGCACATTTCTGGGCTTGTGTTTCTGTTGATCAATTATACTGTGGTAGCACAGCATTCTATTTTGAAAGAAAGAACAAGAGAACCATGGGAAGCCTTTTTGAGGCAGGGTCAGTATCGTTCTGCTTTCCTGGTTGGCTTCTCCTGAATTACATTTTTCCCTGGAGAAATCTCGTTTGTTGGCATTTGATGTAAACTTAGGTGCACATACACACAAGCGTGTGCACATACGAATGCACAAACAATGGGATCTGTGTCATAAATTAAGTGACAGCTGTATTTTTGACCACATCATTTGAGACCTTCCCTGTTTTTTCATATTACTGTCAGGGAATTTGGGACCCTTGCAGTTAGAAGTCGAAGGTCCCTGACACTGAGAGAGGTTAGTTTCATTTCAGAAAGATGTCTAGGGAGGTAAAAATATTTCCATGTTTATGGTTGTTTGATTTTAATAACTTGGCTCTAAAATGTCTCAAAGAAAATCTGTTATTAGATCTCATCTGTCCCAAATTTTGTATATTAGATGCAGGAACTTTTGCAGTGGGGAATGTCGCCCATGGCATATCCTCTCTACATTCATGAATTTTAGTGCAGGATTTCTTTTTGGAAAGAGTTTGCCAAGTCTGGCTATTGAAAATCATCTCCAGGAAAATAGTAATGGCCCAAGTTAGTTATAGACAAACACATGGCTGTTCTTTGATAATTGAGTTTAAGTGTTCAAAAATGAACTAATTTCAAGGAGTTTCTAATGGAGGAGACAAAAAAGACATATAGAAATAACTACAGTATAAATTTAAAGTGAATAAATATAAATATATACAAAGTAGTTAAATATACGGTAGTTTGTGAGGAAGGGTACTAGAGGCTGGGGGAAGGCTTGAAAGGCTTCATGCAGAAGATAGTATCTGAGCTATACCTTAAAGAAAAAGAGGAACTCTGAGGAGGAAGCAAGGAAATAGTGCCTTCTGGGCATGGGAGGGAGCCAAGGCAAAGATATAGACTGGAGATGGAGCCTTCTGGTGAGGAACATAGAGGCCAGTTGGGCTAAGATTGCACAGTGTGATGAAATCACAGAGTGATGCCCCAGTGAACCTAGAAAGATAAGTTGTGGCCATGTTGTACAAGGCTTTAAAAGCTCAGCAGAAGAGTATATATTTTATCCTTGAAGCTGTTTAAGGAATAATCACAATGGTAGCCATGTGCGATAGACTGGAGAGGTGAGAGGCTTGATTTGGGCATCAGTTAGGAGACATTGTAATAATTTAGGTGAGAAGTAATCCTCGATTGAAATAGTAGCTTTTTGCACGGAGAGAAGGGGTTGGTATCGGAAGCATAAATTGCAGGTTTGGCAATTGATTGACTCTGTGAGGTGATGGAAAGTGAGGAGGCGAGGATAATATTGACGTAATGAACTTGGGAGACTGAAAGAACGGTAGTGCCTTTAACAGAAATAGAGAAGTCTGGAAGAATGGAGGTTTGGGGGTGGTGATGATAATGAGTTCAGGCTCAGACACTTTGAGTTTAAGACATCGTTTAGGACATCATTTGAACTGTCAATATGCAACTGGTAGTGTGAGACTAAAGCTTGGGGGAGAGTCTGGGACTGGATATACATATACATACACATATATAAGTATCTATAGACATATACATATACATTTATGTATGCACACTTATACATATATATGTACACATCTTTGAAATAAACGCATAGAGATGATAGTTAAATCTATGGTAACTGATGAGATTACTATGAAAGAAAATGTAGGGAAGAGGGCTTAGCACAGATCTTCAAGGAACCCTCAGTAATGGGATATGATGATGAGTGATCAAAGAAGATTGAGAAGGAAGGGTCAGGCAGAAAAAGGACCAGGAGAGAGAAATGCCATAAAAACCCAAAGAAAAGCAAGTATCTAGGAGAAGAGAGCAGTTAACAATATCAAATACAGCTAATTGGTTAAGAAGACTGAACACTAACAAAAAGACCACCAGAATTGATAATTAAACTGCAATTGACAACTGGAAATAGCAGTTTCAGTTGAATGATAAGATCAGAAACCAGATTGCCCAGGGTTGAGGAGTGAGAAGAGAGGAAGTACAGAAAAAGAGTGTAGATAATCTTTTCAAGGACTTTGGTTGAGAAAAGAAGGAATGATACAGGACAATTGCTTGAGGAGATAGATGGTAAAGGACTTTTAAGAAGACTTGAGCATGTTGAAAGGTTGATGACTAGATAAAGGGAATGATTAAAGATGCAATCTGCTGGAGAAGATAGGAGGGAATTGGATCAAGGTCACATGTGGACAAGGTTACTTTGACAAGGAAAAGGTCCACTTTTTTGTCAGAGACTTGGGGAAAGGAAGAGAGGAGGGGTGATGATGCTAAGGGCCTTTAAGATGAAGAGAGAAGGAGAAGAGGGAGCTCAATTAGAATGGTTTCAATTTTCTCAGTAAGGGGAGGTGTGGTGGGCTTGAGCAAGGAAGAAAAAGTGTGGGGTATCTTTTGTGGAGAGTAAGATAGGGAATCAATTAAAGAGGAATAAAGGGAATGTCTTGCTGAAGTTTTCCCACCTTTCCTGGGCCCACCCCCACCCCTCTCCCCCATATAATCTGAACCTGTTCTTATCTAGCTGTTTTCCATCCTCTTTTGCTGTCCTCTTTGTCCCGGTTAATATCCAGACAGACCTAGTTTCACATACTTTTTTTTTAAGTATCAACCCCTTTGCAAAAATAGTGTTTTCAACTGACAAGTAAGCTCTACTTATCTATATAGCTTTTTGGATAGGTTTGAGATTTGACTTCTTTGTAAATATTCATTCTCATTCAGTTAATATATATTACTTATCAATTGCCCATGTTCAACTTCTAATTGATAACAAGTCATAGGCTCTTGATTCCATCTCTGTATTAAAATCTGTGATCTACTTAATGTAGTCTAAGGGCTAATCCTATCCCAATAGTTTTGTGTTCCTGTGAACTTTTCTGTGTGTTTCTTGTGTGAAAATTCTGCTTGCCAACTCTTGGGAAAGGTTATTGAGAGCTCACTTGGAAATTTGGAGCTCTTTAGGACACCTCATTACTACCTTCTTGACTCTCTGAGTGGAAGGTGTAGTTATGAATTTCAAAACACACCACTCATTTCCCACCTCACTATTTTACTTGGGGACTTTTTTGACTTCTCCACCATGATGTTGTTGTTGTTCAGCAGTGTCCTACTCTCCATGATCTCATTTGGGGTTTTCTTGGCAAAGATATTGGAGTGGTTTGAAATTTCCTTCTCCAGATCATTTTACAGAAGAGGAAACTGAAGAAAACAGGGTTAAGTGACTTGTTCAGGGTCACATAGCTAGTAAGTGTCTGAGGCCAGATTTGAACTCAGGAAGCTAAGTCTTCCTCCAGGCCTGGCCCAGCACTCTATCCTCTATGCCACCTACCTGCCCCAATCAAGAAAATACATAATACTAAATGGGACTTTCTGCCAAGATGGACACCTGAAAGGGAGATCGGCTGCCCAGCTCGCCTATACCTACTCTAGCAAAACCTTGAACTTCGCACCAGACCAAATAATGATGAAGAAATCCAACAGGAAACAAAAATAAGTATTCTCTTCCATGCTAGAACATGCTAGAACTAGAATCAACCAGAAACCTAAGGGCCATAGGAAATGGGACACGTGAAGCAAAGCAAGCGTAAGCAGTGATGGGAAATGTTTAGTCTGTAAGGTTCTATATTCAGAAGCAGAAAGAGCAGAAAGTTCCCCTGAGAAAGCCCAAGAGTGGTCAGAAGAGCCTAGGATATGGACCTTTGAAGTCCTGGGGAGAATTAGCTGACAACCAGCAACCAGCAGAGTGCCATAGTTCTCAGACTTTAACAGCCTATAATAAGAGATTAAAAAATGAAATAAAAGCTCTGGAAGAAAGAATTGAAAGGAGAATAAGTAGTTTGGAAGAGAAAGTATCATCATTAGACAGCAAGGAATATTAAAACATAATCATAAAAATTAGAAAAAATAGAACAATGTCAAAAATTACAAGGCAATTGTAATACTTTTTAAAAATGCACAGAAGAATTAGGAGAACATGGAATAGTTTACCTGTCAGATCTATGGGTAAGGTAAGAATTTAGGACCTACACAAAATATAGAGAACATTATGAAATATAAAATGGATAATTTTGATCATATAAAGTTAAAAAGTTTTTGCACAAACAAAACCAATGCAACCAAAATTATAAAGAGGGCAGAAAACTGTGAAAAAAATTTTATAGCAAGTTTCTCTGAGAAGGGTCTCATTTCTCATGTATACAGAAATGAATCAAATTTATAAGAATGACTTGTAAATCATTCCCCAATTGATAAGTGGCCAAAGGATATGAACAGGCAATTTTCAGACAAAGAAATCAAAACTATCTAAAGTCATATGAAAAAATGCTCCAAATCGCTAATGATTAGAGAAATGTGAATTAAAATAACTCTGAGGTGCCACCACACATCCCTCAGATAGGCTAATATGACAGAAAAAGACAATTATAAATGTTAGAAGGGATGAAGGAAAACTGGGACACTGATGCATTGTTGGTGGAGTTGTGAACTGATCTAACCTTTCTGGAAAGCTATTTGGAGCTATCCAGTAATACCACTACTAGGTCTACATCCCAAAGAGATTTTAAAAAAGGGAAAAGAAGCTATTTGTACAAAAATATTTATAGTAGTTTTTTTTGTGGTGGCTAAGAATTTGAGAGGAAATTGAGGAATGCCCATCAATTGAGGAATAGCTGAACAAGTTGAGGCATATGACTATGATGGAATACTATTATGCTCTAAGAAATGATGAGCAGGATGGTTTCAGAAAAACCTGTTAAGACTTTCATGAATTGATACAGAGTGAAGTGATCAGAATCAGAACATCGTACACAGTAATAGCCATATTGTACAATGAGCAACTGTGAATGAGTTAGCTATTCTCAGCAATACAATGATCCAAGACAATCCTATGGGACTCATGATGAAAAGTGCTATCCGTCTCCACAAAAAGAACTGATGATGTCTGAATCCAGACTGAAGCATGCTATTCTCTCCCCATCCTTTCCTCCCTTGACCTCTCCCTCCTTTCTTTCTTTCTTTCTGTCCCTCTCTCCTTTCCTTTTTTCTTTCTTCCACAAAATGACAAGTATGGAAATGTTTTAGATGATTGCACAAGTATAACCTATATCAGACTGCTTACCATTTCAGGGAGTAAGGAGGGGAGGGAAAGAAGAATAGAATTTGGAACTCAACACTTAAAAGTACCCAATGAATGTTAAAAATTGTTTTTACATGTAATTGAGGAAAAATAAAATATTGCTTTAAAAATGCACAAAAGAGAACAGAAAGAACTTCAAAAGAAAGTAAAGACAAGTATGACACCTTTGAAAGTGACATATATAATTTATTAAATATTTTACAAAATGTACATGGTAGAGTCATGCTTTCATATAGATTCTTCTGTTTTCTTTGTGTGTGTGGATATGTCCCACTCACTTTTTTATATTTAAGTTCAGAATAAAAAAACAAATTTTAAAATGCTAAATGACTCATGTTTCATTCTCTAAGAGTCATCTTTCTGTTGAGACAGTGGCAGAAGTTGGAGCTAGGTACCTGAGTATTGTCCTGGATATACCTGATCCCATATCTGGTACTAGAAAGCAGTCACTAATTAAATGAATACATTATAAACAAATAAGCAAACATGAATAAATGAATAGATAAATCAACAAAGTACAAAAATTTTAAAAAAATAAAGCAGTTACTAGTGCTTTTGTGACCCTAGAGTAGTATGTGCTTGGTAACACTAGCTATTTTCTCGTATTATGTGTGTCACTTTCATAAGTGTCTTGCTTGTCTGTGCTACACCAGGTATGTATAGGTATACACAACCAGGAATCAGAAAGCTGTATTCTGAGCATAGTAAATCCCTACCAGTATCCATTGGGACCAAGGAAGAGACTTTTGAACAAACCACTTCAGGAATTTCTAACATTAGCAAGTATCAAGAAGGCTATAACTACACATTTTCATCCCCAAGGAGACATCTAGTCTGAGCATTTCAATAACACACTATTGAACAGGTTAAGAATATTGAGACCAGAACAAAAAATCTCAGTGGAGTCAACCCAAAGCATTTCTAGCACATGCACACAATTTTACCAGGAATTATGCCACATGTTTTACATCCTATTTGTTGATGTTTGGCCAAGAACCACTCCTACCTATTGACTTGTGTCATTTGGAGTATCCAAAAATGGAGACTATGCAAGAACTCACAAACAGTACATATTTCAGCTGAGACAGAGGTTGAAGGAAGCCCACCAATTAGGCATGATTACAACTTGGAAGAGTTCTGACAGAGCAAATGACACTATGATGCCTGATTGAGTTCATAGTCAAGACCTTCAACAAGAAAACAGTTTTGCTGAGAGACTTTGGTGTTTAAGGGGTACACAAGTTTGCAGATTAATATAAAACTACTTCCTACTGAATTGTTGAGAAACAAGATAACCCACTTACAGGATAGCCCAAGAGAGTGGCAAGGACCCTGTAAAGACAACTAATCACAATCTCATTTAATGCCCATGCAGAGTTAATTGTACTCTTTGATAAGCAGGAGTAAAGAAGTGATGGACAACTTACCTAGTGGATTCTGAGTAAAAAAGACCCACCATACATAGACAGTATGAATCAGTTCCTGACTCAGAAAGTGATGCTTCTAGAGAAGAAACGTCTAATCAGGAGTGGGGAACCTGCAGCCTCGAGGCCACCTCAAGAGTGCTCTTTGACTGAATCTAAACTTCACAAAACAAATCCACTCTTGAGGACCTAGAAGGCCACACATGGCCTCAATGCCACAAGTTTCCTACCCCTGGATAACCCCGAGGCAGCACCTTTCATGCCTAGAACTTTAAGTGTAGAGTTCTAAAGGTACATAGACATTCTCCAGAGCCTAAGAAAGCTTATAGTTGACCTTAGATTTTGAGAAGTTCAGGTTCAGTAATGGAGGCCTATAGATGAGATGATGATATTCATCACATACCATTAATCAGATCAGATGTAGAGGTAGACAGTTCAGCTGGTCATAAGAGAGCTTGGTCTATGCTATATATGAATAGACTAACTTATAATGTCACAGTTAAAATGTGTAACCAGATGACAATGCTAATGTTTGCCCATGCAATGGCCTCGAATGTAATTTAATGTATTTATTGTTGTTCTTGTTCATTCTTTGTTTTTTTGAAGAGGACCAACGACATCATGGGGTAATGTCTTGACTTGTTTGTGAATTGGATATAAGTGAGGCAGAGTTGCACAGTCATCAGCCTCATTCTCTCTTTCAGAGTTATCAAAGTCCAATGGCAAAACAAAAGTCAGAATGACTGATTATGGCCCAGGATACAGTGGATTTATGTTAGTTAGGCAGACTTTTTTGGCCTTAAACAAGCCTCTGGGAAGAAGTCAAGAGGGCAGTCATAATGTAGACACTATGGGAGTTAATGGAGGGTCAGGATGGGGCATCCCCGGGATTAAATTCTATATCATTGGAATAACGGCCACTCCATCATGCACTTGTATCTTCAACGTCTGACCATGCTCTAAGTGCTCCACAGCCCCTGCTTTAGCTGCCTTCATGGTTACTGGAACAAACTGTTCTCATAGGCTCATTCCACTGGAGGAAATTTTTACATGCCTGGAGTAGACATCCTCTTGACTCACGGATGGGTTTGAGACCTGTAGGTTACCCTCAGTCTGGTTTAGCCCATCTACCAAGTGGCCACTGTGCATGCTACAGCTTCTTGGAGCCACAGGTAAGAATTGGGTGACAGGTGGATACCAGAGGTGGATAAGCAGCCCTGAAAAGGATGCAGCAGACCCTTTCACCAGAGGTGCTAGTCTTCTATGAACACATCTTCCCGAGTTCAAATCTGGCCTCAGACACTTACTAGCTATGTGACCCTGGGCAAATCACTTAACCCTGTTTGTCTCAGTTCCCTCATCTGTAAAATGAGCTGGAGAAAGGAATGGCAAACCACTCCAGTATCTCTGTGAAGACAACTCCAAATGGAGTCAAGGAGAGTCAGACACAACTAAAACAATTGAACAAAAACAACCAATTGATGCATGTGTTAATGATTGTGTGTTCTGAGTTATACTTCTGTCTCATTATTTTGCTGTTTATGTTTCCTTTTGTGACAATGTTATTTATTTAGTTTAGGAAGTCTTTCTGTTAGCTATGCATTATTTTGCTGTCTATTTGCATATTTGCTTATGCATTTTGTATTTACATAGGTTTATTAATATTATTGTTAGAGTTTTTTGTTGCTGTTTATGATTATTTCTTTTTGTACTTTGGATATGCATGTGCTAGTGTGAAGTGCAGTTGAAATATGCCTTGAATGTAATTTAGACATTTAATTATTGAAGCAACCTGTCTAGAGATGCTCAGCATTATGCAATGCCTACTGCATGTAATGCTACTGTATCTTTGATGTAAATGGTACCATGGGATGATTACTTGAGATGTTGGAACAATCATCTCATTATTTTAAATGTTAATGTTATTTTGATAATGGTGTCAAGTATACCTCAGTTAAATTTGTAAAGGATTGCAAAATTTGTGGCTCAGGAAAGGAATGTAACCTGGCCTTGTCTCACCCATAGTCATTGCAATGGAAAAATGATGATTATGGTATTTATGTTAGTTAGGCAGACTTTTTTGACCTTAAACAAGCCTCTGGGAAGAAGTCAAGAGGGCAGTCATAATGTAGACACTATGCGAGTTAATGGAGGGTCATGATGGGGCATCCCCAGGATTAAATTCTATATCATTGGAATAACAGCCACTCCATCATGCATCTAATACCTGGATTTGTTTCAACTCCACAGAACAAGATGCCCTTCTCAGAATAAGCTCATCACTTCTAAACTCACTACCATGCTCACCACCTTGATATACTCTGCCTCTCCCAGCTTCCTTTCCCCTCTTTTTGGAAACCTGGAGGGTGGACTATTAAAATGCCTTCCAATGCCTTCCTTTATAGAAGGCTGAAATTGGGCTCTCAGATCATGCCACCTTGCATTTGCTGCCCGGCCTGGTTTCAACACCATGTAACAAGATGCTCGCACTCTGAGTATACCGCTTGACGTCCTATGTCTTCTCCACCCAACACGATTTCTTGCCTCCTTTTGTGTGTTGCATCTCCCTTTAGATTGTAAGCTCATTGAAGTCATGAACTATCTTTCTTTTTAATTAATTATATCTCCCGCACTTAGCAAAATGCCTGGCATGTTGTAAGTACTTGATAAATGTTTATTAAATTGGTGATTGGCTGCTGAACTAGAACTGGGGTGCGTTCAAAACGCACTAACCCACCAAAGTGATCTTTTTTTTTTTTCTTTTCTGCCTAGCTTATATCATAGGCATGCTATAAGCTGCTGGGCTGGCATGTGGCCCAGGAATATGGTCCTCTGTTCTTTGTCTCTTTGTATTTGTTCTTTCCTAATTTTAGATGAAGGTATATTGGAGATAGTTACAAACTTGAGAGTTTTTAAAGGTTAGAATGGTGAGTCACCAGAAATCCAAGAATCCATTCCAGAATTTGCAGTCAGACAAACCTGGTTTGACAGTACAGCTCAGCCGTTGATTGACCCCCAAAGCCAAGATATCAGGTACTGGAAGCAATTCAGCAGCTCTATCCATTGGCAATGCTGAATTTAAAAGTAAATTTGACAGGGTAAATGCTTTGTAGAAACCTTTTTTAAGTTTGATCCCATTCTTTCCAAAGACTGAGGTGGAACAGGGGAGAATGTGCTCCAGGTGTTGGGGAAAATATTTTGTGACTTCTGTTCTTATTATATATTAACAATAACTATCCCTTTGTAAAAGCTAATTTAAGTTAATTGGTTAAATGACACTTGGCCAATAAGCACTAGTTAACATTAACTCAAGCTGATAGCATTAGAGATGTCCCCAACCCTTCACAGGTACCTTTAGAACCTTGAAAGGGAAAGATAATCTGACACACCCAAAGCTTATAGATGATATTAGAATTATTTCCCTTTTGACTTAGTAATAAGAAAGGGAACTGAGAAAAAGTATGCGTTATGAGTAGACTAGAAAGCCACTGGTTTTTTTAGTCCCAAAGGTACCTTGGGGTGGCATGATCACCACAGCCACCTAGGGGCATGCTCTATTGTTACAAAGATGCCACTGCTGATGTGCCAGCTTTAACGAGACATCCTAGCTGGCAAGCAGTTGTTAGTGTTTGGAGGTGGAGGGTCCCTGGCTTGGCTCATATACTCCCTCTGGAGGTTAGGGAAAAAAAAGATTTCTTGGCTATTGTCTTTTTTATCATGCCTGGAATTTCATTGGCACAGGGAACTCTGGGTGAAGAAATGTCGCCTAATGAAGATTGTCAATGGCTCTGTAATTTAATAATAATTCCCCAGGGCAGTAAGATATTAAGCGATTTGTGCAGTCACACAGCCATTACCTGTCAGAACTGTGACTTGAACACAGATCTTCAGGCTTCCTCTAGCCCTTCTGTCTCTCATCATCATGCTTTAAAAAAAAAAAAATTCATGCCATAGTATTACTATATCAGTTCTCAAACAATCTTGTACACATGCCACTTCATTCTCCTTTCTGTAGTTTTCCAGTTTCCTTCTCTTTTGCTTCTTTCCTCCCTTTACATCTTGCAGAATGGAATCATGTGAGTTTTAAGTTGTTTTTAAAAGTTGATGCTACTCTACTAAAAACCAGCTACTTCGTAAGCTGTGTCAGCTAAAGGTCTCTCCACTAGTTAGCCAGAAGTTTGCACTGTCATATCTGTCCAGGAAATTTGAGCAGAAGCTGTAATTAGATGTAAGTGGTCTTCTTCCCACAGAAATGAATGGCAGCATCTAGGGAGAGACAACTGTTCCAGAAGCTTTTGGCTACCAATGCTCTACAAGTTAGCAGGATGGAGGAAGGGCCCAGATCCAGACTTCTGTCGGCCTAATTTTATATCTATGGAAGCACAACACAAAATCCAGTACTTTGAAAGCCTTGCTGTGATGGTTACTAAGCCAAGCGCATTCCAGACTTTTATGCTAGTGGCCCCTCCTGGGAAGGGCATACTACTTGTACATCTCCATATGTTTTTTTTTTTCTCTCCCTAAATCATCTGTTCTAGATACAAAAATTAAGAGCCGAGGTTTTGAAAAACATTTTGGATTGAAAAAAGTCATGCTTATAACTCATTATTTGAGTTAAAAGATAGTTTAGCTGAAAAAAAAAAGGGGGAGGCAAGAAGTTATTACTGTTATTTCATCATTGTCTTCTGTAGAAGTAATGTGTCTTCCTTTATTACCTATTGTAATTATAGTGTCATCATGACATTTTGCTAAGCCAGGTAAATGGGCATGTACTGAATATTGAGAAGCAGTATGGCACGACAGACAGGGCAATGGGCTTGACTGAAGTCAGAAAATCTGGGTTCAAATCCTCCCTTATATTAGCTGTGTAACCCTGGACAAGTCACCTAATCTCTCATCCAATTTCCTCATCTATAAAATGAGCATGCTGAACTGAATGATTTCCAAGGCTCCTTCTAGTTATAAATTTATGATCCTAGGATCTTATGCCTAGCATGGAACTAGGTCCTTGGCAGAGGTGGGAGTGGGGGAGGGAGGTACAAAGAAATATACAGTGTGATCCTTGTCACTGAGGAGCTCACAATCTGATCAGGTGGATGAAAGATCAAAGATCTGGGCTTTTGCTACATAAAGTAGTGAAAAATCAAATGCTAAAGGACATTTTACAGATAGTAAATGTGATAGATCAGACAAAGGAGAAACTGACCAGTTGTTGGAGTTGGACCTTGAGGATAGAACCAGGAGCAATGGATATGAGATGAATAGAAGTCCATTTAGGCTTCCTAACAAAACTTCCCAACGATTAGATATATCCTAAAGTAGAATGCACTGCCTCATGATGTGGTAGCTTCCCCGTCATTGGAGGCCTTCAGATAAAAGCTGGAGGACCATTTGTTGGATATAACAGGATCACAGATTTTGGGTTTGAAGGACCCTTGGAAGTCATCTACTCCAACCCCCCTCATTTTACAAATGAGGAAACTGAGGCCCGCAGAGTTATATGGCTTTTCCAAGTACCCATAGGGAGCAGCAGTCAGGATTTGAACACAGATGCTTTGACCTCAAATCATGCACCCTTTCTACTATTATCAAATCATTTTTTGCCACTTTTTGAATTTTACAGTGGAAATTCTTTTTTAGTTATGGGCTGGATTAGAACAGGAATCAGCAAACTATGGTCTGTGGTCCAAATCTAGCCTATGGCCCGCTTTTGCATGGTCCATAAGCTAAAAGCTAATGTTTTTTTAAAACCATTTTTAGCTCACAGGCTGTACAAAAAAGGTGGTGGACTGGATTTGGCCCACAGACCATAGTTTGCCAACTCCTGCCATTGAGGTCCTTTTTAACTCTCAAATTCTGTGATTCTGTGATTTAGGCCCCAAAGGATGCATAGGACTGGGACAATTAGAGGGAGGCAGAGAGAGTGTTCTTGGCATAGCAGACATTTCCCTAATAATGTGCCAAAGTGCTTTTGATCACTGGGCGTATCAGGCTGCGCAGAAAAAAAATATCTGGTCACAGGTTCGTCTACTCAGGCATGACCTCAAAAGACTTCAAGCACTGCAAATAATGATGTCTTTCAATTTGAAGTAGAATGTAAGCTCCTTGAAGGCAGGGACTGTTTCATCTTTGTTTTTCATAGCACTATGCCTGACAATAATAGACCCTATATATATACATATACATTATATATATTAGACCTTATATATATATTAGGCAATTGGGGTTAAGTGACTTGCACAGGGTCACACAGCTTAGTAAGTGTAAAGTGTTTGGTCTGAGACCAGATTTGAACTCAGGTCCTCCTGACTTCAGGGCCTGTGCTCTATCCACTGCTCCACCTAGCTGCCCCAAACCAATATATTCTGAATGAATGAATGACAATAGTGAAGAGACTAGCAGTGATGACAAAAGCAGGACATTGGGTGTGGAGGGAAAGGATTAGGTTGACAGTTTGTGGCAACTATTAATGTGACAGAAACAGGGACCTTTCCTTTTATTATGACTCTTGGTCTATTGAAATTGGATTGGTGATTCCTTACATTTTATAGATTCAAAGTCTTCCTAGAATTTCACCATCACAGATGTTGTGGTATTTATCATTCGTATTTGTTGCTCCATCCACTTCTCAGTTTTCACTTAAAAAAAATGTAGACCTTCTACTCCATCCTTCTCTGTCACTGTCTCTCTGTTTCTCTCTTTTTATTTCTCTCTGTGTGTCTCTCTGTCTGTCTGACTGTCTCTCTACAGATAAGATAGATAGATGGATAGATAGATAGATACATAGATAGATAGAGAGATAGATAGATAGATAGATAGATAGATGGATAGGCAGTTAGCTGGCACAGTAGATAGAGTTCTGGGCCTGGAGTTCTGAGTTCAAAACCGGCCTCAGACACTTACTAGCTATGTGACCCCAGGCAAGTCACTCAATCTTGTTTGCCTCTGTTTCCTCATCTGTAAAATAAACTGGAGAAGAAAATGGCAAACCACTCCAGTATCTTTGTCAAGAAGATCCCAAATGGGGTCACAAAGAATTGGACGTGACTGAAATGACTGAACAACAAATACATATATTTATATATGTAAATATAGATAGATAGATATAACCAACAGTAAATTTAGACCAGGAAAAAATTGCTCTTTGAGTTTCATTCTCATATTTTCAGTCCTAACTTATTCATCCACATGGGTGGATATAAACCAATGTGTATTTGTTTGTTTTTCATTCAGTCTTGGTTTACATAGGTAAGAGAAATCCCTTGACTAATCACAGCATGCTGAGACTGCCCCCTATTTACCCAGCTTGCTGTAAGGACAAAAATTAAGAATTTTTTTTCCCCTGAGATAGGGCATCTCTGTAAGGTGTGTTAGAAGAGTACTGGGAATCCCTTTAGAATTATGAGGCAGCAGACTGGACAATAAATGCAAAAACATGTTTCATAAATAAAGCCTCATACCATTTCCTAGACAGCTTGAGGTCTTTCTTTAATCTCTGACCACAGGGCAGAGAGTGTAGAATCTGGTGTTAGTCATGTCTGTTCAATTCCTGAATCCTAGCCAGTTGGTCTCTTTAGGATGTAAGAGGGAACTGAGCCAGTGTGCCCCAATTTACTTGCATGACAACCCATTTCTTTTGTCATGTTTGCCCAAGCTTCATGTCATTTGATTTTTCTGTTTCTGATTATTCTTAGTTTTCTGCTTTATCCCATCTATATTTCCATTTTAAGGTACTCATTTCTCTTGCTTCTAAATCTGACTTGTCCCATGCCCCATGATTAATTACTAATGATTGATCCCAACTGCTACAGCTGATAACTAACCTCTTACCTTCCATTGTCCCATTATCACAATGTCTGCTTCTCTTGTCTTTTTGGAGAGAATGCAAAATTAACACTAGCTATTCTGGCTTATGGAGCAAGCCCTATAACCTGTTTCTAGGGCAAACAGCATGAAAGGCACCCTCAAATCAGCTTTTAATGACAAATTCAGATGGTGAGCGGAGATTTTGGCAAGATGCTAGAAGCCTTGGGAGAAAAGGCCTGCATGGGGAAAGACCTAGATGAATGCCATTGAGAGGCTACCACCAAGGGAGGGAGCAAGGCAGGGCTAGGAAGAGAAGGAGGTCTTTCAGGGTGCAAATGCCTGAGGTAGGGATTAAGTGCCATTTAGAAGCTTCCTATTTTAAATAACTATTTTTGCTAATTAGGTGCTAAGCTCAGTTGTTTCTATCTTTTGAAGGAGTACAAGGGCTGTCATCATCCTCTAAATTTAGGTGCCCTGGGGCAAAGCCCTGATTACCCCTTCCTAGTTATAACTCTCAGGGAATGTTGTATAATAGTGATCCCAAATTCCAGAAGTTGAAAGTTTCGGTTCATGGAATACCCTCCTAGGGGTAGAAAATTCTTAGGAGTATTGTTTTCTCCCATCTACCTTTAACAGGAAAGTATAACTCCTGTCCCAAAGCCCATTGATACGGGACTTTCTCCTTTCTGGTATAGATAAAGGCCCTGCCCTAATTGAAAGGTGAGAGAGCTCCAGACTTCGCCAGTCCCCCTTTGGGACTTTTCAAGGTGAGTCCCCAGAGGGGACTCATCGATCTTTGAGTCAAGTCACATCTGGCTTGCAGTTTCAAAAGAGAAAATGGAAGAAGTCAATCCCATTTTGGACTGCTAATGGGAAAGAATAGGAAGACATGAGAAGAACTGGCAGTCTCTGTCATATCCCTATTTCCAGCTTGCTATACTAGAGACTACAGGGAGTTTCTCTTTGGGTAAAAGCCAGGACGCGCTCTCTTGGTTGAACCAAGTTATCTGACTCCCAATGGGAGAGCTCCTTCACTCAGTATTGTCTGTTATATATTTTCCTATGTATACTTTCTCTGATTTGTGTTTTCCTACTATTTGAGTAAAAGGATTTCTTTTCTATTCACAACGTGTTTTCATTGTGGAGCTGATATTTGGTAGGAAAGGTTTCAAGATATAATTTGGAGTTCCTCTTACTCCCAGAAATGACAAAACAATCAGGAGTTAGCTCACATATAATTGTATCCTTTTGCCGAACCATATTTAAGGGAGCAGATAGATATATTTCTAGCTCAGTGCCTCCTCTCTCTCAGGAGAGTAAAATGGCCTCTGGCCCCAACCTTCTGCTTACAGGCAGGAATTAAAGTCTCCCTTGGGAGACTTTATAGTGGAAGGGGCAGGGGAAGAGAAAAGGGGAAGTCTATTTTTCCTTCCTTTGAGTCATACAGTGACAGCCCTCCCCGTTGGTGGACTCCTCTATGCATCTGGGTAATACTTCTCCTGTTACAATAGCAATACTAGTTAGGCTATTGGGTCACAACCCAATACACCTCTTTATAAAGTGAGTCCACAATCCATACTGTTTGCTGACTTTAATGAACTGATAGATCAAAAAGCAGAGATAAACAACTGGTGTAGTCTCAACCATAAAGAGTCTGAGATTGGTGTTTTATGCTTTAAGATATTCATGCCCACCAATCTTGGATTACTTAATTTTTAAAATGAGCTTCCCCTTTTTATATAACACACCATGGTATTGCCTAACCATTTGCTTTTTGCTAGAGTCTGTATTCAGGTAAACCAGTACATAGATCCTTTAGGGATTATCACAGAAAATTCAACATTAACCTGAAAGTTTCCATCAACCACATCACTAGACTATTTTTAGAAAAGGCTCATCTTCTAGTGTATTCATTAATTATTATTGCTCTGCACTTGGTCATATTTCTCAATTCTTTCGGTATTGTTAATGCTTAGCTCTTTTGTGTAGTGCATTTTAATCTTTAAAGTACTATACAGGCCAGAATTAATCTCAGGCAGAATTTTCCCATTTTGTAGATGGCGGAAGGAGAGGCTCACACACTTGTCTGGGATTCCATTGGAAAATATTTTCAGAGCTGCGATTTTAAAGAGAAGTGACAGCTCCAGATATACTAGTATAATATTAAATAAAGATGATTGTAGCTCCTATTTACTACTCGATCGTAAGCCTACTTGAACCTCTGGGACATTAAGTAAATCAAGCAACAATACAGTGTGAAAATTTTGTGTTTTCATTGGGACTAATTTTTTTTTAAGTTATCCACTAGCTATATTGCTTAATCTTCGTTGAGAAGATAAAATATTCAGTGTCTGGGTTCTTGCGATCAAGCTACGTGACACAAATTTCAAAAGCTCTGATGATATACTTTTCTCTCTGTCTGAGTCTGGATGGGAACTCCTCCTCCTCCCCTCCCCTGACCCCCTTTGCACACAAATGGGCTTGTCAGGAACCCCCAGTGTTCCTGCTTTCTCTTTTTGTTAAAGACAATAGATCATGGTTTCTATAGTAGAAAGGAAAAAAGAAAATTAATAAAAACAGGCATATACAACACTTACTGGCAACAGGTAGGTTTCTGACAGACCTAGCAGTGTGTTTTGGCATGCCAAAACATTAGCAAGGAAACTACTCATGCATGACATTCGTGTTCAGCCTTTGCCAGCAGATATCAATGGTCTCTTAGGGATGACTTCCTTTCATAGCAGCACCTGAAACATAGTAAACTCTGTGGCTTTGCTTGGTGAGAGGAATGTATACTCGGGGGATTGCAAAGCCAAATGACTCCGTGCCATATGTGATTCTTTAAGCAAGTGACTATTTGGCCAAAATGTAAACCCTCTCTACAGACCAAAAGGGATTTTCTCTACATAGTTGGCATGATTGACTCTTCTTAGAGCTGAACTACTCTTCATGAAGACATAGTGGCAATCTTTCTCCCACCCCCACCTTCACATATATGGGGTATTTGCTCCTTCCATAGATGGTTCTTTAGAGTTGAGCATATTTTGGTAACAGGTTTTGAAGTGAGCAGCAAAGGGAAATCCTTGGATGTCTTGGATTTTAACTAGCCTTTGCAACATCATTGGATGTGACTGAATTATAAGCAAATGTGTGCACTCTTTTATATTTAAACCTCATGGAGAACAACTAATATGAGGGACTCAGCGAAACATGGGAAGGATTCAACAAACTGTTGGAGAATTAAAAAAAAAGCGGAATCAGAACAATATACATAATGACTAAGCTAATATAAATAAAACTAATACTAAAAGGCAGCTGAACTCAGATTAAATGCAAAAATCAATATATTTCCCTGTCCTCAAGAGAGAACTGGAAAGACTATGGATGGAGAATGTTATATACTCTTAACACAGTCATGGTATTGTTTGTTTTTGCTTAATTATTTCTTTGGGGATGGAGTATATTAGATAATGATCATGATGCTGTAATGCAAAAAAAAAACCAAAAGTAATCAGTCAATAAAAAATATAGATTTCAATAGCAAAATGGGAAGGTGGTGATGGGGGTGTAGAGGATGGAAAGGTATTTCTAGGATACTCAAAATGCATTTAAATTTTTTTAAATGTTTGGGCATTTCAAGGAATTCCTGATTTCATTGGTGTTGGTATTCCCCCCTGGCTTCCCTGTTTTCCCATAAATCTGATGGACCTACCCAAAGTATTAGAGACTTTCCCTTGTTCTTCTGGGAGAGAGGAAAGGGAGGAATAAAGCAGGGTACAACTCCAGATATATATCTTTAAAATGTTTAATGATACAAAACCTGTCTAGACTGGTGTATTTCTGACTTACATCTGAGAGGTACCTTCAAGTAACAGCGTGTGGAAACACCACAGAGTGTTTTCTAATTGAGATACTTCCTCCCAGTTCTAAGGAAACAGAATTTAGAGATAGAAAGTCGGCCTTTTGAGAGGGGGGTGATGGTGCAAGGGAGGTTAGCATGAAAATCCTGAAAATGATCTTGAAAATTAAACCACTGGCAGAACAAGAGCCTGTCTTCTGATCCCTACCATGATTGACTGACTTCTCTGTACTTTGATACTTTGGACCTGGTTCTTGTTCCTGCTTCCTTTTGTTGTGGTTGAGTTGTTTTCAGTCATCTCCAACTCTTCATGATCCCATTTAGGGTGTTTGTTTTTTGTTTTATTTTGTTTTTAGGCAATTGGGGTTAAGTGACTTGGCCCAGGGTCACACAGCTAGTAAGCGTCACGTGTTTGGTCTGAGGCCGGATTTGAACTCAGTCCTCCTGACTCCAGGGCCAGCGCTCTATCCACTGCGCCACCTAGCTGCCCCTATTTGGGGTTTCATTGGCAAAAATACTGGAGTAATTTGCCATTTCCTTCTCAGGTTCATTTTATAGATGAGGAACCTGAGACAAACAGAGTTCAGTGACTTGCCCAGGGTCACAAAGCTAATAAGTATTTGAGATAAGATTTAAACTCAGGTCTTTCTGACTCTAGGCTTGGAGTTCTATTCGCTGCATCACTTAGCTGCCCCTGCTTCCTTCAATATCTCTTTTCGGACACTGGCTTGTTCTCTCAGCAAAGTCGACATGATACGTTGGATATGAAGTCAGAGGACCTAGGTTTGAATGCTGTCTCTGCTACTTACTAGCTGTCTGACTTTGAATAAGCCACTTAACAACAGCTGGGTGGCACAGTGGATAAAGTGCAGTATTTGGATGCAAGGTTTTGTGTTTTTTTTGTTTTGTTTTTGTTTTTGTTTTTTTACCCCAAATCCAATGCTCTGAGATGTTGGTAAAATGGGCCACGTTCAAAATGAGTCATATCATTATTATCATTATTTCTGATAATAACAATAGTGTTTAATATTGATTTTGAATCTCTGCCTTTTCAGGACACGTGACAATATCTGAGTCCTCTAAATAACATACACTTCATATACTTTATGCAAGAAAAAAACTAGCTTCCCCATCCATTTCCCCCATTTCTGTTCATAACATTTAAGGTTTGAAATCATAGTTAACTTTGATGTTTCCATTTCTTTTGTCCTCTTTATCTAGTTAGTTCTTAAATTATGTCTTCTTTTTAAATAATTCATGGATTCTCCCCTTCTTCTCCATTACCCTTTCCATCTCTGTTGCTTAGATCCTTATTACCTCATGACTGGATAACTGAAATAATCTAACCTCCTCAAATCTCTCATCTTTCCACCTAATTCTACACAACAGTATCAGACTAGTTTTCCAAAAACACCAGTCTGAATATATCATTCCATTGCTTTAGAAGCTGTGATACCTCTCCTGATTTGTCAATGGATTCAATTCAAAAGCATCACCCTAGTATTTAGAGCCAATTTCCATGATGTGGTCCTATATTAATTGTCTAACCTCCTTTACTGCTCCCCTAACATGAATCTCTTATTCCTGTTATATTATTGTTCAGTAATTCAGTTGTGTCCAACTCTTCATGATCCCATGGACCATAGCATCTAATACTGTCCATGGCATTTTCTTGGTAAAGATAATGGAATGGTTTTCTATTTTCTTCTCCAGTGAATTAAGGCAAACAGAGATCAAGTTACTTATCCAGGGTCACATAGGTAGTAAATGTCTGAGGCTGAATTTGAACTCAGGTCTTCCTGACTCCAGGCCCATTACTCTACCCACTGAGCCACCTAATTGCCTCGAATTCCAGTTATATCATTTGCTTATTCTCAGCTAGTAATATCATCCTTATGACATTGGCATAATCCTTTCTCTTTTTCTAAAGTCTTGTCAAAAATGTAACTAAAAAAGTAAATACTAAGTATTTACTAAGAAGTAAATATATTTTACTATATATACTATATAAGTTATTCTCTCTTCCTAAGTTACATACTTATCTTGGCTTGGAAAATATAAGCCATCAAGGTAGATACAAGGCTTTTTTTTTTTTTTTGCTTTTTGGTGAGGCAATCAGGGTTAAGTGACTTGCCCAGGGTCACACAGCTAGTAAGTGTCAAGTGTTTGAGGCCAGATTTAAACTCAGGTCCTCCTGACTCTAGGACCAGAGCTCTACCCACTGCACTACTTAGCTGCCCCTGGTACAAGGCTTTAACGGATCTACGGTCTCATGGGCATAAGTACTCTGACCAGTGATGGAGATAGTTATCTACTCCTCATCTTATTCAACAAGTCTGACCATGTTCATACCTTGTTTTTGTTTACATTTCTAGTCATACGTTTCTTGGATCATGACTTTAACACCACTTCTGGTGCACAATTCTTTATAGATAAAATTCTGTAGTCTATTTACATCCACTATACATCTTTTCATTCTGCTTCGGATGACCCACAACTTACAAATATCAGTGTTAGAAAGATAGGCCTTGTTTCTGGGAGAAGATTAGGTACATTAAAAGCACTGTACCTTTTATACATGCAGTAGGTGTAGAGCTGAATTATATAACTGATCAGTTTTGTTAGCTAACATGTGGGTTTGCATTTTGACTTTCTGTAGAAATTATCCCTCTCTTTTGCAATCTGAGAATAAAGCAAATTATTCATTCTTTCTTTTCCTTCAGCGACAACCCAATCCCTTCAATTATAGCTTTCAGGTAGTACTGCATTTAATGTTCGCCTTTAACACTGATATTTTTTATGATGGCCTCTAGCTCTGCAGTGGAACATTTTGTAATACTAAGCTAAGCAGACATGATTTCCATTTTTCAAGCCTTATCTAGCAGTATTATTTCTTGCTCTTGATTTTCTTTCTTTCAAATTTGTCAGTGGCAACACTTTATCTTCGTTTTTGATGTTAGCTCAGTGAGCCAAATGAGATTGGAATCTGAGTGACTCTGAATTATAATCTCTTCTCTGGCACAGGGTTACGATGTGCTATCAGACAAATAATTTATCCTCCCCATACCTCACTCTCCCCATCCATAAACCAGGGATTCATATGACCACTAACCCTGTCTGATAGTTTAATATTTAGTCATTAAATAAAGATAATTCTAAAATAAGTCACAAAATGATAGTCCCTATGCAAACATCTCAGTGACAACAACTTCTGAAGAGTAAGTTCATTGACTTGAGAAGCAGAGACCTTCCATGTTTGCTGACCAGGCTGGTTTGGTCAGTTCTTGCAGAGCTGATAAAACCAGACAGCACAGCCTTTATTCAAAGGCATAGCCTTGTAAAGAGGAGGTATGCAGTAAATTAGGGGTATTAGCAGAGTGGCATATTATTCATTGAAGGTGCTGGAAGCATATTCTAGCTATAAGGACATTTGATGGCCTTTGGTCAAGTATTCACATACAACAGTCATGTACCAAATACACCAATCTGTATAGCCCCAGGGTAGACTTTATAGCAGGTTTCTGTTTTCCTGCTTTCATCCATATGCATACAAGTAATAACATGTACTAAGTTAAATAATGCATAGTACTTAAACTATTCTTACTTTTTATCCTTTGGTTATTGTAATTACATGTAATTTTGTGAAGGATTTTCTATTTTTAAGAAATTGCACTTTTGTACTTGATCCAGCTAACAGGATTTTCTTACATTACTTCATAAAGAGGCCATCTTTTAAACTTCTAATGTTATTTCTTATTCATTAGTACATATGCCTGTAGGGTATGTTCATAAATGGGTTAAAGTTACAAAGTTATGCTTATAAAAGCTCACGGTAATTTGGAGTATCAGGAGGATTTATTAATTTTGAAATCTCAAAAGAGCAAAAGCTAAAATGAGATTGGATTAAGTATATTCTTGCATGCAGTTATTCTAAACACCCTTAAGGACCAAAGACTAACTTACAGAGGACATTATGCAAATATGAATATATCTCTAAGTGCCTCATAGGCTTGCTGATGTAATATTTTGCATGGTTAGTTAAGTACATCAAGTAAAAGGTTTGACCTTGATATAGTATAAATCTGCTTATTTCAAACAACTCAATTGTCTTCTGGGGGCACTGTAGAATGAATCAACATAATGCGAATGATAGATAAAGCCCCAATCTCATCAGCAGAGTCCTCAGTATCCAATGAGATATATGTAAAGTAAAATTAGTACTGTCACATAGTAGGTACTTAACAAATGCTTGTTCCCCATGACCTCCAAATAGCTACATGTTTTTCTGTATAACATACCCCTTCCCCCACAAAAGTGCTACTCTAATGCCTCACTCTAGTGTCTGTATGAAAATGGGTTCTTGAAGTTACGGGTTATGCAAGAAGGGCAAAAACTCTGATAGACACTACCATGATGGTGAAAAATTGTGAGTCTTTTCTGAGGATCAACAAAGCTAAGTTTAGATAGGCTCAACACCAGAAAGCTGACCACCAGGTGATGATTTTATTTTTGACTACAGCAATTCATTAAATGCATCTACTGAGGTAAGTAAAGACTATAGTATAAGCTGGCAGAGAGAGTTCATCTACTTGATAAATCCATATTTGAAATATTGAAATAAAACTTATTAGGTTTTCATCATCTTACTGGTAATTTGGCAAAAGAAAGTATTATGGTAAAATCTAGATAATTATTCTTTATTGGCTTCCACTAATTAAGGTATGTTTTGTACTCATTGAATAATGGTCCTGAATCGGAGATACTGTAAGATTGCATGAATTTAGATCCTAAAAGGGCAATTGCATTCACAGACTAGTGGAGTTGAGCAGGGTCATATGGTCAGAACAGAGCAAAAAGGGCAAATTCCCATGATGCTAAGTTATGAGGCAGAATTGTCAAGAATACTTCCTCCTATAGCAAAAATGTTAAAGGGTTAAATTCACCTGCAGCCCATTGGGAGAAATTAACTTCTTGCCAGGGCCATCAAGACCTCTCGCAATTAGTCTATCTAAGTACAAAGCTGGTTATGAATGCTCCCAGACCATCTCAAAGCATTTAAAACCTAGTAAATTATGTTGGTGCTCATCGAAATAACTGTTTGAGAAAATTGTCTTTGATGAGAAAGAATGAATTAACAATAACTCACATATATAGAGAGCTTTATAAAATGTTCTCACAACAATCCTATGAGTTAGGTAGTATAAGAATTACTATCTTAGTCAGTCAATAAACATTTATTTAATTCTTAGGAATTAAATGTTTCAGACTTTGTACCAAGCACTGGGGTTACAAAGAAAGGCAAAAGGTGATCCCTGCCCTCAAGAAGCTTACAATTTATTAGAAAAGGCATGACACAAAAAGAAATTGAAAAACAAGGTGGGGAGAAGGTACTGGGGGAAGGACATGATGGAGAGGCCCAAGAGTGCAGTCAGGTAGGAAATGAGGAGGCATTACTAGCCACTAATATGTTCCTATTCACACAGAAAGGGCCAATCCTTGGGATTCTCATGCTCACTCTAGTGGTTGAGGGTTCCACTCTACCAATAAGGAGTAGAGGAAATGAAAAAAAGCGAACCAACAAAAAACAAAAACAAACAACAACAACAAAAAAAGTTGTATTTGATCTTGATTTACTCAGACTGAATAACTGAGCTCCCACATGACTAAAACTCCATTTTCTTGCTGAGTCAGCTATATTTCACTGAGCTCAAGTCACACAACCTTAACTCTGTATACATGTGAAAATCATAGAATTGTCAGTTATTGTTATTATTATCCTTTAGGGTATTGTGTATGGAAATTAGAATTAGTCACAAATTAGTCACTAATTTCTCTGTTTCTAAATTTTACTGGAGGGGAAGTAAGGCTGGAGAAAACAATTGTGGAAAGATTGGGCAGTAGACAAACTTTTCTTCAATGTTACTTTTATTTCCTTATTTAAAGTCCCCTTTCTTACCTGTGGGACTCCCCATCCCTTGAAACTATTCTCTGGCTTGCCCAGGCTCCCTCCCTCCCTCTCTCTTCCCTGGTCTGCCATACTTAGGCAGGAACTCATTCTCTGATTTTTTTCCTAACTTCATCCTCTGCATTAAAAAATCTATTTTTGCTCCATCTTCCCAGGACCCTTTTCCCTAATAGTTCATTGGTTAATAATATTAATGAGTTAATCATAAAATTTGAAATCTTAGATCTGGAGGAATGCTCAAAAAATTATCTTCAGATTGGTAGGCTAACACTCTACTCTCTTTCTGAAGGACCAAGACACGTTTCTTGGGAGCCAAATAGCCCCAAGGAGGATAAAATTCCTAAAACCTTTCCCTTAACGTATGGTTTTTCATTGGACGCTGTGAGAGAAAGAATCACTGAACTTCTTCAGACATAAATGGAGCAAAGACACAGAAGCTGAATCTGACTTTTTGAATATTCTGACAGCTCCATCTATGTAGACAATAAAAAAACCCTCCTCTATGTGGTTAGCCAACTGGAACCAGTTAAAGAATGTCTATACATGCCCTAGTCTCTTCAAGGAACTTCCTCTCCACAGAGTCAAGATTCTTCCAGAAGTAACTCCCTAGTGTCCTCCACTAGGAGAGACTGTATTAACTGATCAAATTAATGGGGATTGCATATGTGCCAGACCCCTCTTTCATTGAAATGAAATTAGATTGATTCTATGTGGCTCCAAAGAGAAGAACTAGAACCAATGTGTTAGGAGGAGGTAAATCTTCCCTTAGAATAAAAAAGAACTTTCTAACAATTAGAAATGTTAATAAAGAAGAATGTGCAACTCAGTAAGTGAAATCCAGTCCCTAAAATAGTTCAAGCAGTGACTGGAGTGACCGTTTGGCAGGAATGTTTTGGGGAGATTCGTATTTCAGGAAGGGGACCAGAATTGTTGACTTTGATTTCCTTCTAATTATTATTGTTGTTGTTGTTGTTCTACTTTCCAAGTAAAAGCAGAGCATGAGTCTGACTTCTAAAATTTCCTTAAGGAGCATTATGCTGAGTAGTGGGGGTAAGGGCTGGGAGTAGGGAAATTCCTTAATTAAATCCACTGAATTTTCCCCTCGTTCTCTCAAATACCCAAATGGATTTGCGAAGTCATAGATTTTGCAGCTCTCTCCAACAGGGTACATTAAAAACTCCCCATGCTTGCCAATCTTGGATGACTCTTGTCCATGTTCTCCCAAAAGTGTGCCAAGGAGGGGATCCCCAAACATATTGGAAGGCTTTCACCTATTCTCCCAATATTGCCAATGTATAAGTGGAGCACCCTCATTGTGAAGTGGATTGCATTTACAGCCATCTCACTTCCACCATGTTCCTCTCTCGCCTTCTTTATGGTACTTATCTTTAGGTGTTCGGAGGAAGCATCAATCCATCCACTGACATGTTATTAATGAAAATATGGGCCTTTGCTTTCATGGGAAGCTTGAGGTGGGCAAAAGAGTTTTGCAACCATTCAGTTCACTCACCTCCTATTAAGCTCTGAGGCCAACTCATTGTCCACCTATGTTATCTGTCCTAGATATACATACTGTTGTACAAACTGTATAAGCTCTCCATCCAAACGCATGTTGAAATCTGGACAATAGACATTCTTCACCAACTTGGTCTTTCCTCTGTGGAGAGATGTACTAAACTCCCTTGCAAGAGTATATAACTCTCCCAAGAGGCTGTGGGGATTGTGTAATCAGCATAATGTCATCTATAAACAGGTGCATCTGGAGGACCTCACCATCCACAGGGAATACTTCAGTAATTTGGGATCTTCTCTTGATCTCTTCCATCACAGTGGGTAATACCTTTGGCAAGCATACAGCCTAATTTATGCCTCAACTTATATTTATTATGAGAGGATCATTGAATAAGGTTTCTTCTATTACTATTACAAGATGACTATTACTATTACAAGATTCAAAGAATCTTGGTTCTAATAAAAGGAAATGAGGATGCCCTTAAAATTTACTATCTTTGGGACAGCTAGGTGGCACAGTGAATAGAGCACCAGCCCTGAAGTCAGAAGAACCTGAGTTCAAATCTGGCCTCAGACCAAACACTTGACACTTAACTAGCTGTGTGACCCTGGGCAAATCACTTAACCCCAATTGCCTTAAAAAAAAAAAAACTTGCTATCTTTGTGATCATGGGTAGATACGATCAAATCATTTAACCTCCTTGAGCATAAATTTCCTCATTGGTAAACTGGGATGATAATAGCACCTATCTCATGTATTTGTTGTGAATATCAAATGAAATTATTTAAAGTGCATTGCAAATCTTAAAGTGCTATGCAAATGTCAGCTGTTATTGTTGAACAACTGCTTTCAGATCTTTTTAAGCATCACTAAAGCTCTGAAAGATTGAAGTTGGGACAATTGTCAGGTGTGAAATGGGAAGAAGCTGCAAAAGAAATTGAATTTCCTCCATGATAATTCTACACAATAGCTGTGTAAAGTCTCCATGGCTAAATAAATATACTTAAATACAAAAATTTTACAATTTCATTCAAACACTGCTGATAACAACTACCTGTTTTAGCTTCTGGACTCTTCACAAACAGCCAATACATTTACACTTGAAATTTCCCTAAGAGACTCAGCAATATGCTTTCTTTTCTCACACCCCACAAAAAAATTAAAAGAATGAGAATCTTGAGTTTTTTTGAATGCTAAGTATAACTTAATAAACTTCTGGTTGGTATATGAGGTTGTAGCTCTGCTTTTGCTCCATCTTCCTAAGGGTCCTCTGCTCTGTACTCAAGTACACAATTGAACCAGATTCCATCTTGGGAATCCTGGCCTCTAATGAGAGGGTTGGGGTGTCCAATCCTTATCTCTCACCCTTTGGTTCATTAATCCCCACTCCAGTGCCTTGGGGATGATTTACTTAAAACTTAGATTTAGGCTTATATCTGGGGTTTCCCCAAAAGGGAGAGTTGCCCATTGTAGTCAGATGTGGAATAGTTATTTATTTCCTACACGCAAAAGGAATGCTAAACATACAACACACACATGCATATATTTGACAAAAACTTACTTAAAACAAGATCCAAAAACATAACTTTTAAGTACTATTATAATCTGACATGCCCAGTCAGAAATTAGCTCCAAGAAAGCAGTAGAACTTTGTAGCTACACTTTGAATTTGTTGCAAACTTAAAAGGAAAAGCAAGCTATATGTATTAAGGATTTGCAGTTACATGTGTAATCCTCTTTTGTTGTACCTTGTATATGGAAATGCTCATTTTGTTAGGTTTTTGTTAAGTTAAAGGTAATGATAGTGATGATGATGATGATGCTGATGATGATGGTGGTGGTGGTGGTGATGGTGGTGATAAGAGTAAGAGTAGGTTCTGAGACCCCACCTTCTGGCCAAACTCTGACTTCTTGATCTTGCTAAATTTCAGTGGGCCTTAGTGATGTTACCTTAGCTTAATGGGGTTGGATCTCCATAGAAGCAAGCATGATTAGATAGGATATGGAGCTGGTTTTACTCAATATAGAATTAGTAAGCAAATAGGCATAAGAAAATAACGAATGATAAAACAATGACTAGGTGGATCTCTGCTGTCTCCAACTATGCCATACCTAGGAAGTCCCCAGGCACAGGATCATTCTGACCTGGTAGTTTTAGAATCTTCCTTTGCTTGGGTAAAGGACTTTGAACCATACAGTTCCCACAGAAAGTTTGGCTCATATATCCAGCAAGGTAAGTAAATAGATAAAGAGGCAGAAACTCTACACTCAGGATTTTGGCTCTGCCCAGATCATGGAGCTCAGGAACATGACACATGCTGGATCTCATGAGCACTGATGCAATCCCCAGTCTCAGCTGTCTGGTCACTGGCTGCTGGATTTGGATAACCTCTCATAGAGCAGGGTGGTTAGACATGGCAGCCAGCTCCAGAGATAAGCCATACTGCTATCATCCCCACTCCACTCCCACCCCAGCAGCCCTTTCAAACCTTGAACTCAAGTAAGCAGCATTCTGTATTTACCTATAGCTGTGTCAGTCACTTCCTTCCTTTTTCCCAGCTCCAACGTTGCACTTCTCAGCAGGAAATATCAGAGCTACAAAGTGATGGCCATTACAAAAATGAACATATCTATTTGAATTAGAATCCATGTTTCTGACTCCAAAGGGAATACTTTTTCCACTTAGTTTTTTCTCAGGTAATGACACCATTTTTTCCTTCTTTCAAATAGAGAAGCTACACAAACAGAATGAGTTGGGGGTATGAAAGAGGAATAAAAATATGGTTATGTTTTGAGAGACCTATAAGGCAATGAATAAATAATTTCATTATTATAACGCCTTAGTCTAGGAATTGTTTTCTGCCACCATAATCCTGCTCTAATTCCCCTCCCCCCCACTCCCCAGGCTATGAAGATTACTCTTGTTTAAGGTCATACCAGCAGAGCATATGCTCTAGTGTTGTTGTTGTTTAGTCATTTCAGTCATGTCTGACTTTTTGTGACCTCATTTGGGGATTTCTTGGCAAAGATACCAGAGTAGTTTGCCATTTCCTTCTCCAGTTCAGTTTACAGATGAGGAAACTGAGGCAAACAGGGTTAAGTGACTTACTTAGGGTCACATACCTAGTAAGTATCTGAGACCAGATTTGAACTCAGGAAGATGAGTCTTCCTGACTCCAGGCCCAGCACTCTATCCATTGTACCACCTAGCTACCCATATACTCTAGTAGGTCCTACCAAACTGAAAGATTTTGAAGTGGGACAGGTGACATAGATGAATTGCTTATATGTTTCCAAAGCCAAGTCTAAATTTGGAAGAGGATCGTCACCATGTGGGCTGCAGGGAGATGATTGTTTGGCTACTTCAGTTCTCCCAAGGACAATCTACTAAGTAAGAAGGTTGAATTCTACATCAGTGGAGGAAGAACCCATCGTTATATGTCTAGCAGTTTGTGGGGACAGGAAATATTTGGTTGAAGAAGAGAAGTATCCACTCTCTCTTTCTGAGACCCTTCCTCCAACTTATGTGGGTCTATGCCACTCTGTTCCTGATTTCTCCCCTTAGGAAGGACTTTCTCTCTAGTCATAAACTTTGGCTAGGCAGAGTGGGGAAGAGGGCAGAGAAGGAATCAGGGCAAATCTTCTGGTACATTTGAAAGTTTCAAAAGCTCTCTAGAGAGACATGAGAAGAGAATTGAACGGTGACCCCAAAGGGGGTAGCAGTAATAGCAGCAATACTTTGCACACAATAAGCACAAACCTCACATTTCTTGGCTGTATCTATAGCCATAAATGCAGTTTTTCATCAACTCTAGGGTCCTTTTCTGACTTCTATGCCCAAAGTCAACAGTTAAAGCTTTAGTGATCTTAGAGTGGCACAACTTGGATAGTTTCAATTGTTTCCTGATACCAAATTTGGGATCAGTGACAGTTTGGCATAGTACTCCTTTGTATAGTTACTATTTTCACCATTGCCTCAACAGTAAGATGTCATTGGGGGACTGATACCTGAGTCCTTTTCTAGCATTGCCTTGCTTCTTGGCTTATGTCACTCCGTAAAACCCCATCATCAGCCATCTGTTCTCTTGACCAACTATTCACAAACAACTGGGGCAAAGATGGTTAATTTGATGTGACAGATTTTATACATGCTGCTGATGAGCAGTCTGATGTAAGTTCCAAACTTTTGGCTGTACTGCCACTTGCTTATAATGTCTCTCCTTGGATGTCACATAGAACTTTCACTCTTTCCTTAGATGATCATAAGCAGCTTCAATATTATATGGATTTCAAGACAGGGCACCAACATCCATGTTAGTCTTACCTGATCAGTAATGTATACTGAATTCATAGTTGACTAGTTCTGCCACCCAACTGTAATAGACTACATCTAGGTTGGCACTCATCAGAATTTGGGTCAGTATATTGTTGTCATTTTACTTTTAAAATTTTCCTCCAAACACGTAATCTTTGAATTTTTCAGTTTGCACTCACTTCAAAGTCAGAAATTCAAGCTTGTGGATGGGATAATTGGTCTCAGTATAATGCAAACCTCTACTGGCAAGCACAACTGGTTTCTTGTGTCTATCACTCTCTTGGTATAGAACTGCCCATTAGCATCCACCATGTGGAGAAATTCTATCTCATAGGGTTTGAATGTGGTCCAAACCCACATTATATTCGGTTATAATCTTTTTTTTTGCCAGTGCCTCCCTCCAAGATAGGACATCCTCGGCTGTGGCAGTGACATGAGGAAGTATATAACAGTAGATGGGCCAATGAGGATCCAGCCCTTAGAATACTCTTGAATTTGCCCTTCCTGATGGGATAAACAGAATGTAGCAGATATTCATTGCCTGGTCCCAATCCAACCCTTGGAACTTTGCAGTGCCAATCTCTGGCCATGAGTCATTAAAGAGTTGACAGTGTTGGTGACAAAAAGCTTTCTAATTGACTTTAGAGCCAAAAGAATTGATGACTCAGGAGAGGCTTGGACTCTCCAGCATGTGCATGTAAAAGGTGAATGAATATTCTGAGAGGGGAATGCCCGGGCAGCTGCAGTTGGTGGCAGAGTCTGTCGGAGTGGTAATGAATGATGACAAAGGAAGTGTCTGCTGATAAAAATGGAAAGACACTCTCCTAAGGACAATGACAGCTTCCAGGATTATGACCCCTTGTGACAGAGTTAATCATTGACTCTGAACTCTAAAACGTGCTGATCCTCAGAGGCCAGCAGAGAGCTATGTCTAAGAAGAACCTCATGAGGACTCCACAAAGGGAAAAAAATACTTACCAAGACAGGAGTCCGGGAATACCTCTTGGTGGCATGAGTTCCTGATGTCAGCACTTTACTCCCATTGTACTTTTAAGTTTGAGTTCTGTTTCTCCAGGGACCTTATATGTATTCAAGAGGAGACTACACTCTCATGTTGGAGAGGCACGTTTTGAAACTACTGTTCTTGCTGTAGTTTCTCAGTAAATACCCTTTTAAAGAATTTAATAGAGTTCTATCCATTGATTGATGTTGGGGAGCACATTGGATGGGAGTTTATGAGTATTGGAAGTTACAATTCCTTAGGGCTGGTTATCCCTAGAACCCTGAGGGAAGCAACAATGTTCTCTATGGAAACTTAACTTGCCAATGCAGTGAAAGCTTGATGAGCCCAGAGAGGGTACTACAAATTTTTATTAAAATCTTTTGTTTTTCCACCATCTATATTTCCCAATATAGGGTGTCTGGAAAGGTATTAAAACTTATAAGTGTGAGGCAGCTAGGTGGTGCAGTGGATAGAGCACTGGCCATGGAGTCAGGAGGACCTGAGTTCAAATCCGGCCTCAGACACAAAACACTCACTAGCTATGTGACCCTGGTCAAGTCACTTAACCCCACTGCCTGGATCAAAACAAAACAATGACAACAACAACAATTTATAACTGCGTTAAGAGTTTTGGCACAATCTGCTTATCTCTCTCTCTTTCCAAAGAAGCATCTCTTTTAACAAAGAATAAAAAAAAAGAGGAGGAAAGTATAGTTCATCTAAACTAATACATATACTTTAAAATATATAACTATACATTAAATATATTTGTAGTATAATATGCAGCCCTCCCTTCTTTGTGTATTGAAATATCCATATTTGTCACCTAGAGAATAAAAAATGAAAACTAAAAAGCAAATTAATGTGGCAGGCTAGTTAGTTAAGGCAAGATATAGAAATATATAAAGCTAAAGTTAGGGAAGTGAACTTATGGAAAAGGAATGAATCAAGGTACTAGAAATCATGCTGAGGTTAAAGTGTAGATTTAGGATCAGGATGGGTAAAGTAGGAGAACAGGTGATTTTTTATGGAAATTATATTTCATGCATTCTGGTCTTGGGGAAGGTGCAATTCTATGAAATGGAGAGTTGTGATATGGTCTAAGGTGTGACCATGTTTGTATGTGACTGAAATGAAGCAGAGGAGCTTACTGGAATGGAGAAGGTTCTAGAATTTCGTGGTTCAGTTTCCAGAAGGGTCATCAACATTTGTTACTGTTGCTGTTCATTAGTTTAGATTGTATAGTTATAAAAAGATGAAAGACCATTGAGAGCTCATGGTAGAATAGTGGTCTGGAGGTGGCTGAAAGAAGTTAAAAACCCTCCTTCTGGATCTGAGAGTTGGAGGTATAAGATAAGGAGCAGTCTTAGTGGTTGTTGTTTAGTCATTTTAGTTGTGTCCAACTTTTCATGACCCCATTTGAAGTTTTCTTGGCAAAGATACTGGAGTGGTTTGTCATTTCCTTCTCTAGCCCATTTACAGTTGAAGAAACTAAGCCAAACAGGATCAAGTGACTTGCCTGGGGTAGCACAGCTAGTAAGTATCAGAGGTCAGATTTGAATTCAGGTCATCTTGACTCCCAACTTGGTGCTCTATCCACTGTACCACCTGGCTGCCCTCCCTTAGTAGAGAGGGTTCCAAAAAATGTGGTGTCCTCAGGAAAGAGTCAGATTTACATTAAAGCAAGAATGTCAAAAGAATGTTGGTTGAAAAGTACAATGTAGCATAAATATGTCTACATCTGTTGCCTATGTGCAGCTTGTGGATGGAATGGAAAGACCTTCAAAGATCAAGTATTTGTAATGCTTCCATTGCTACAGATTACAACCCCTTTAAAGCTTACTAAAGAGTATTTAAGTATTTAAGAATGGTCAAAAGATTAATCTTGCTGTGACCAACTCGAAAATTTCTTAGGCAAGTATTCAGATAATAAATATACAGCCTGGGCCCATACTCAAAGCCTTTTCAACTTTGTAGGATCTCCTAGAGATTGTATTCTGCTGGTAGAGCCTTTGAGTGCTCCAGCTCACCTCTACCCTATGACAAAACATTGGAGGAAAACTTCACTGGGACTTCTGATAGATTAAAAAAATCTGTTAAGGACAACAAAAAGACAGATACTGAATCATCTTCTTTTGCTATGTTTTGATGAATTGTCATCCTGGTGGAATGATCAATTCTGTGTACGTGTGTATGGAAACCAAGTGTCATCTTCAAAGTGTAACGAATCCACAATGAAAACAAATGGTGCAGCTGGCTAATTACTGCTTCAAAAATATACATCAAGAACACTTCGAGTGACAAATACTTTCTAGGCAAACAAACCGAACAGAAATTAAAAAATCTCTGTGGGGTATAAATACGTAATTACACTCACAGAGGGAGCATTTTATCAGGTAAACCATCCCACTTTGTTAATTGAAATGCTTCAGCACTAGATTTTTTTTTAAATTTTGTTTTGTTTTACAAAGGGTCTGAATATCCATGTGTACAGAAAAGCACATGGCTCATTGGTGCTGTTCTGTAACCAGCATTCACCATCTGCAAAATGGATTCCAGTGCATTATGTGTGTTTTCAGTTTCCCAGCTCTTTTTGTTTTGTTTTGTTTCTGTGCCTTAGCTGCAAAACCACCAACGTCCTTCTCTACTCAATACCCATCCAGTCCAGAGTAACAGGTGGAGTGGCTAAAGCTTTATACCCTATCCCTGACCCAGCAACAGTACCCATTGAGACCATGAGCATTATAATTCATGTGCCACTCATTACTACCCCTATGCTAGCAAGCTTCCACCACCTTTGACTCTCTTGATCCATGTATAAGTCAATCACTGACCAAATAGGAACAAACTGTCTCCAACTCCCACCTCCCTTTTTTCTCATCCTCATCCTCCTCAACCCTACTCCACTCATGTGTACCTCTCCAATACTGTTGACATAATTCTCTGTGCCCTCTGTCATTCTAGTTCCATAGTGAATAAATTTCTCTTTATCAGCACTGGTTATAACTTCACTCACACACTCGAACTAGAGGGGGAGTTGTAATATTCCTTGCTCCCCACTGCAACCCCAAACTCTACCTTTGCCATCATTACTTGGCAATCAACCTGCTTTTGAAACTCACTGCACCAAAATTTTCCGATGATATTCAAATCATGGTGGCTACTGTGTGGTTATTCTCCCTCTTTTCTGTAAAAGTTAGGCATGTGGTTCAATATCTTCTTCACTTTCCCAATTCCTTCCCTTATACATATGGACTTGAACACCTATGATGATATCCCCACAAACTTCCTAACCTCCCACTTCTTCAATTTCCTTAAATCCCATGATTTCCTTCTCTCCACCTACACCATGCATAAGGATGATCACACCGTAAATCTCACTATTACCCATAAGTCTTCCAAGTCCTTAATCAAAACCTTTGTCATTTGTCTGATTCTAATATTCTAGCACCCTCACCCTTCCTAAGTCTATTCTTTATTTTCAGTTCCACCTTCAATTCTTCTATTCCTCTATACTTTCTTAAGCCATTCCCCTTGCTCTGACTTCACTTTCCTAATTTCTCAAAATTGATAATATAATTAACCAATCTAGCTTACACTGTTTTCTATCCTCAAATTCCTCACCCCTGTTTCATTCATTCCTTCATTCATCCCTTGCCTAACACAAGTCCTGAATTTCTCCCAGCATCTGACTTGCCTGCTCCAACTTACTTGCTGCTGAATGGAGATAAATAATATTACACAACCATGTTTTCTGGGTGAGTAATAAATTCCTATTTTGATTCCCTATCTAACTCTCAACAGAAGTTATTCTAAACTGTATTTTTCCTCCTCAACTTACCAAACTTTCCCCTGCCTCACTCTTAGTTCTTACTTTACTAAGAAAATTGAGTTGATTTGCCATGAACTCCTTCTTCCCTTCTCTTTGTCTGAAAACTCCTTAAAACAATCCCTCACTCTCTCCTTCTTTCTCTCAGCCACCGATAATGAGATGGTCCTTTTTTCTTGTCAAGTCCAAGTTTTCCACATGTTTTTGATCCCCTTTTGTCCCATCTTCTCTAGCAGATTTAATCATCTCTTCTCTTTAATCTCCAACTTTTCCCTTTTTACTGGTTTCTGCCCCTAGTGCCTTTAACAAGCCTACATCTCCCCATTCTTTAAAATTTGAATTAGAACCTATTGTGCTCCAAAACAATCATTCTATACCTCTGTTTTCTTTTTTTCTGACAAATTAGGAAAAAACCCTGTGTTTATTCATTACTTTCATGTACTCTCCTCTCACCTCTCAATCCTTGGCAATCTGACTTCTGCTCTTCTCACAACTGAAACTGCTCCTTCAAAAGTTATCAGGGTTCCCTTTACTGACAAATTTGATATTTTTTCCTTAGTCTTCTTCCATTCTTACCTCTCTGCTGGCTGGGGCAGGGGGCAGAACTAAGATGGTGGGGAAAAGCCAGGAAGTTGCCTGAGCTCTCTCCAGATTCCCTTGGAAACAACTTTAAATCAAGCTTCTAAAAGAATTTTGGAACAACTGAATTCACAAAAAGATGGAGTAAAACACTTTTCTAGCCCAAGATGACTTAGAAGGACTTCAGGAAAGGTCTTTATCACTTGAGTAAAAGGGGAGCAAAGCCCAGTGCAGGCAGTGTCAGGGTAAGCCAGTGGGAGGCTCTTAGCCACAGCACAGATGAGCACCTGAGGCCCTGTGTTCCTGTCTCAGCAGGCCAGTTCAGCTGTGAGGGCTCCAGGCCCAACACAGCAGGCAAACTGCCAGCCCTGGAACCCAGGGTACAATAGGCATGACTAAGCCAAGTCACCCTAGTTCAGTAGGCAAGCCACCAGTTCCAGAGGCCCCGGCACAGAAAGCTAGTGACTAGGCCCCTCACACTCAGTGCAAGAAGCTTTGGACAGTGTTTCCTGTACCCCAGGAGCAGAGCTCAACTTTTAAAAATGAGCAAAAAAAAAAAAGAGCCCTGACCATAAAAAGCTTCAATGGCAACAGGAAAGATCCAAACACAAACTCAGAAGAGGATCATTGTCCTCAAAATGCCTACATGTGAAACCTCAAAGGGAAATATAAATTGGTCTCAAGTCCAAAAATTCCTCTTGGAAGAACTCAAAAAGGATTTTAAAAATTAAGTAAGAGAGGTAGAAGAAAAATTGAGAAAAGAAATGAGAATTATGCAAAAGAATTATGAGAAAACAGTCAACAGCCTGGAAAAGAAATCACAAAAATTGACTGAAGAAAACAACTCCTTAAAAAACAATATTGACCAAATGGGGGAAAAAAAACGCTAAAGAAAACAACTCCTTTAAAAGTAGAATTGGGGGCGGAGCCAAGATGGTGGAGGGAAAGCAGTGACTGTCTTGAGCTCTCTCCCAAAGCCCTCCAAATACCTATAAAAAATGGCTCTAAACAAATTCTAAAGCAGCAGAATCCACAAAAAGACAGAGCGAAACAAATTTCCAGCCAAAGACAGCCTGGACGGTTGATCAGAAAGGCATATTGCGCGGGGCTGGGAGAGGAGTGCAGTAGCAGGCCACAGCGACCTTGGAGCAGGCCTCAGAGGACTAAATTGCGGGCAGCTGTTGCGGTTTCCAGACTTCTCAACCCCTGAAGGCCAAAACAACTTAGAAGGTCAGTGGGAAAAGTCTGTGACTGCAGTGAGAGAGGAGTGCCACAAGTCTCAAGCGTGGCCCGGGGCTGTGGCTTTTTCCTGAGCTTGCGGCCCGCAGACTGAAGGGGAATCAAGTGGCTGATCAGAGGGGGATTGCAGGGATCTCTTTGCCAGTGCTGAAGCATGAATCTCTTGCTTTGCCGGTGCTTGGATCTGGGTCACAGTTCTGAGGGGCGGTCCTGGGGCGAGGAGGAACGCTGATGTGGTGGAGCTTGTTGTGGTGGTGGAGAGAAAACACCTTGCCCCTTATCATACCACCTTGGAAGAACTGAAAATTTACAGGTCCCTAGAAGTATCTCTGAAAACAGCTGAACAAACCCCTGAAGCTTGGGACAGTCATAACTTTTCACATTGGAAGCAGACTTTTACCTTAACAAAGAGTTTAAAACTCAAGTAATTGGCCAGGATCATGAGTAAGCAGCACAAAAAGAGTCAGACTATATTATCTTACTTTGGTGACAAAGAAGATCAAAACATACAACCAGAAGAACACAACAAAGCCAAAGCTCCTACATCCAAACCCTCCAAGAAAAATATGAATCAGTCCCAGGCCTTGCAAGAGCTCAAAAGGGATTTTGAGAAGCAAGTAAGAGAAGTAGAGGAAAAACTGAGAGTGATGCAAGAAAATCATGAAAAACAACTCAACAGCTTGCTAAAGGAGACTCAAAAAAATACTGAAGAAAATAACACCTTAAAAAATAGTCTAACCCAAGTGGCAAAAGAGGTTCGAAAAGCCAATGAAGAGAAGAGTGCACTATAAAGCAAAATTGGACAAATGGAAAAGGAAGTCCAAAAGCTTACTGAAGAAAATACCTCCTTAAAAATTAGAATAGAGCAATTGGAAGCTAGTGACTTTATGAGAAATCAAGACACTGTAAAACAAATCTAAAAGAATGAAAAATTAGAAAACAATGTGAAATATCTCATTGGAAAAACAACTGACCTGGAAAATAGATCCAGGAGAGAGAATTTAAAAATTATTAGACTATCTGAAAGCCATGATCAAAAAAAGAGCCTAGACATCATCTTTCAAGAAATGATCAAGGAAAACTGTCCTGATATTTTAGAACCAGAAGGCAAAATAGAAATGGAAAGAATCCACTGATCTCCTCCTGAAAGAGATCCCCAAAGGAAAATTCCTAAGAATATTGTAACCAAATTCCAGAGTTCCCAGGTCAAGGAGAAAATATTACAAGCAGCCAGAAAGAAACAATTCAAGTATTGTGAAAACACAATCAGGATAACACAAGATTTAGCTGCTTCTACATTAAGGGACCACAGGGAATGGAATATAATATTCTGGAGAGCAAAGGAGATAGAATTACAACCAACAATCACCTACCCAGCAAAACTGAGTATAATCCTGCAGGGAAAAATGGTCATTCAGTGAAATAGGGGACTTTCAAGCATTCTTGATAGAAAGACCAGAGTTGAATAGAAAATTTGATTTTCAAATACAAGACTCAAGTGGAACATGAAGAGGTAAACAGGAAAGAGAAAATCATAAGAGACTTATTAAGGTTGAACTGTTTATATTCCTGCATGGAAAGAGGATATTTGTAACTCACGAGACCTTTGTCAGTATTAGGGTAGTTGGAGGGGAAAAAATTATATGTATGTATATATAGATATAGATAGATAGTTAGAGGGCATAGGGCAAGTTGAAAATGAAGGGGTCATATCTGGAGAATAAAATTAAGGGATGAGAGAGGAATATACTAGGAGAAGGAGAAAGCGAGAGGTAGAATGTGATAAATTATCCCACAAAAAAAAAAAAACAGAAAAGAAAAGGCTCTTACAGAGGAGGGGAAACAGGGGAAGGTGAGAGGGAATGAGTGAATCTTATTCTCATAGGATTTGACTTAAGGAGGGAATGACATACACACTCAATTGGGTATGGAAATCTGTCTTACCCTACAGGAAAATAGGGGGGGAAGGAGACAAGGGAGTAGGGGAATGATAGAGAGGAGGGCAGATTGGGAAAGGGGGTAATGAGAAGCAAATACTTCTGAGGAGGGTCAGGGTCAAAAGAAAGAACAGAATAAATGGGTGGGTGGGATAGGATTAAGAGAAATAGAGTTAGTTTTTCACAGCATGTCTACAATGGAAGTGTTTTGCATACCTGCACATATATAGTCTATATTTCGTTGCTTGCGTTATCAATGAGGGTCGGTCGGGAGGGAGGAAGGGAGAAAATTTGGAACCCAAAGTTTTAAAAACACTTGTTTAAAAAAAATGTTTTCACATGCAACTGAGAAATAAGAAATACAGGAAATGGGGTACAGAAATCCATCCTGCCCTACAGGAAAATTGAAGGGGAAGGGGAGAAGAGAAGGCAGGGAGAGATAGAAGGGAAGGCAGACTAGGGGAAGGGGTATTCAGAATGCATGCCATCTTGGGGTGGGGTGAGGGGTGAGATGGGGTGAAAATTTGGAACTCAAAATCTTGTGGAAGTAGATGTTGAAAACAAAAAAAATTAAAAATAAAAATTACCATGAAAAAAGTAGAATTGGCCAAATGGAAAAGGATGTACAAAAGCTAACTGAAGAAAATAATTCCTTAAAGATTAGAATTGGGCAAATAAAAGCTAATGATTCTATGAGACATCAAGAATCAGCCAAACTAAATCAAAAGGAGGAAAAAAGAACAAAATGTAGAATACCTCATTGGACATTGCTGGCCATACTCTTCCTCCTGGATATTCTTTTTTCTTTGAGGTTTCATGCCACTATCCTTTACTAGTTTATCTTCTACCTGTCTAACTGCTCTTTCTCAATCTTATCATCCATATCATGCCCCCTAATTGTGGGTGTTCTCTGAGTCTCTCTCCTGGGCTTTCTTCTCAGTTCCAATGATTTTAATTACTATTTCTATTCATATGATTCCCAGATCTATATATCTAGCCTCAGTCTCTCCCCTAAACATCAATCCACCATTACTAACTGCCTGTTAGACATTTCAATTTGGAAGTCCCAGAGACATTTCAAATTCAGTATGTTTGAAAACCCACTCTTTGCCTTCACTCTATACTTGGGACATACTTCCTCCTCACCACATCTCTCTATCCTCTACCTCTTTCCTTTATTTATACAGATATTCCCTTATTTCAGGCCCTTATCACCTCTCATATAGATTATTGTAATGGCCTCCTAATTTATTCTCTTTTGTCTTGGCTCAGACTAAATACCGCAATATGTGACTTCCTCCACCTCAGAAATGCACAGGAAGTCATCCAAAAGCCTTTAGATAATACAAAGTGGGACCACAAGCAAAACCAACTCCAGTGCAAGATAAATTCCTGTTGTAACCAGAGATAGGCTGTGGATATATGCAGCTTACAAAGCAAAGTGTCCAAAGGCAGCAAGAGGGGAATACTCCCATGAGAAATCCCTAGGGCAGTCAGAAAGTCCAGAATGATCAAAAAGCTCCAGGCCTGGAGTGGAGGCCTTGGATACTTTAAGGAGGGACAGTGGCAATTAGCAACAAGCATGGTACCACAGCATTTAGCCAGGTACAGCCCAGGTCCAGGGACTCTGAGGTCTTGAACACTTTGTTCTGAGTTGCCAGAGAAAGTCCTGATGATCCATCAATCTGAATCTCAAAGATCCAGTGACTCTTAACCCCAGATGGTAGAGAACAGTGGAAGTATCCAGGGGACCAAGTAAGAGATCAGGCAAGGCTAAAAGTGAAGCATGAGGCAGAATTTGTGCCTCGCACAAAATCCCAAGTTAAAGAAAACACTAATCATTAAGAAAAAATATTACAAATCTGGAAATCCACTTTCCTTCCCCAAATAAAGAATACGTTACTCCATAAATTCAAGCAGAGACTCAAAAGAAAAAAAGTGGATTTTTCATGTGACTTCATGAATATCTAGAAAAAATGAAGCAAGATTTAAAAAAAAAATAAAAGCTCTAGAGAAAAGAATTGGAAGAATATCTAAATAAAAAGAGAAAGTGGTAAACGTTACTCAAGAAATGGCCTACCTAAAATTAGAAGGGGATTGAACAACTGGGCAGAAATAGATCCCAGGGGACCATTGTATTATTAATGGGTACTATCTGGTATCTCTCTTACCCATTATGCAGTTCCAGGTCACAATTCCAGGGTAGAGAGGAATGGTCATGGTCGTGAGGGTGCAGGGCCCTACCTTTGTAAGGAGCAAGGAACAGGTTCCAGCAACATAGCTCTGAGCCTGAGAACAGAGGAGTGATAGGGATGGGACTCAGTTACAGTTTGTAGTCTGGCATATTAACCTGCAGTAGAATAAACTAGGGAAATAGATCAAAACCAGAGGAGAGCCATAAGCCTAGTTCAGTCACTCTGAACCTATATGAAACTTAACCACACAGAAGCCAAGAGACCCAAACCAGGTCAGAAATTGGTAGAGTGCACATCATGAGGGCAGTGAACAGATCTCTCTCTAGATCACACACAAAAACTTACAGGCCACCAGACTGTGAAAGCAGCAGAAGGACATGAAAGATAGAACTTCAGGTCAGATATCCCTCCCATTCCCCACCTCTGAGGTCCTCAGAGATTAATACAACATAAAGTCCAAAATCAAGAAGTAGGTTAGAAAAACAAACAAACAACAAAAAAGGAACTTAGTTATAAAAAGTTACTTTGGTGACAGAGAAGTTCAAGACACAAACATAGAACACAAGGACTTAAAAATGTCTATAAACAAAACCCTCAAAGAAAATTGCAGATTAGACACAAGTCCAACAAGAATTCCTAGAAGAGTTAACTAAATTAAAAAAAGGGCAAAACTATTTTTTCAAAAACAAGTAAAAGTGGTACAGGATAAATTGCAAAAATAAATGAGAGCTATGCAAGAAAATTAGGAAAAGAAAAATAACAGCTTAATTAAAGAGTCATAAAATATAATACAGAAAATAACTCCTTAAAAATCTTAAGAGGAGAAATGGTAAAAGCCTCATTGAAGAAAATAACTCCTTAAAATTAGAACTAGCCAAATGGAAGCTAATAACTTCATGAGACATCAAGAAACAATGAGACAAATTCAAAAGACTGAAAAAAAAAGATGTGAAATACTTCATAGAAAAAAAAACTCACTAGAAAACAGATTAAGGAGAGGTAACTTAAGAATCAGTGGACTAGCTGAAAGCCATAAATAAAAAGATCTTAGATATTATATTTCAAGAAATTATAAGGAAAAACTGCCCAGATATCTTAGAACCAGAGGACAACATAGAAATAAAAAGAATTCACTGTTCACAAAGAGATCCCAAAATTACAACTCCCAGGAATATTAGGGCCAAAATCCAGAGGTCTCACATCAAAAAGAAAGTATTACAAGCAGCCAGGAAAAAAAATAATTCAGTATTGTTGAACCAGAGTCAGGATTACATAAGATTTAGCATCTAACAGGAGCAAAGGGTTTGGAACATCATAATCTGGAAGGCAACGGAGTTAAGACTCCAACCAAGAATAACCTACCCAGAAAAGCTGAGTATAATCCTACAGTGGAAAAAATAGATATTCAAAGAAATAAAGGGCTTTGAAACATTCCTGATGAAAATATCAGAGCTGAATAGAAAATTTGACATCCATTCACAAGACTAAAAATAAGCAGAAAAAGGTAAACATGAAAGAGAAATTATGAAAGGCAATAAGGTTAAACTGTTTACATTTCTAGGGAACATGATACATGTAACTTCTCAGAACTTTGTCATTACCATTTTTGTTATAGGGAGTTTACTTAGAGGACACAAATATGATTCTATTTTATTGAAACGCTCTCAAAAGAAGAATGAAAATGTGAGAAAGAGGGATGCACTGGGAGAGGGGAAAAGTAAGAGGAAAGTGGGGAAAATTATCTCATGTAAATGAACTATACAAGCAGAATTTATACAATAAACAGGAGAATGTGGTGAAGGGGAGTAGGCAACAATTGAACCTCACTCTCATCTGAACTGGTTCAAGGAAGAAGAACATATATAAACACAACTGGGTATAGAAATTCATCTTACCCAACAGGGAAGTAGGAGGGAAAGAGGTTAAGAAAAAGGGGAAGACAGATAAGAAGGAGGGTAGGTGAAAGGAAATGGTGGTCAAAAGCAAAAACAAATCTCTTGAGGAGGGGACAGAGTATAAAAGAGAAGGATAAGGATAGAGGAAAATACAGAGTTAGCAATCATAATTGTGAATATGAATCACCTATAAAATGGAAGAGGATAGCAGAATGGATTAGAAATCAGAATCCAACAATATGATATGTAAAAGAAATGAACTTGAAACATAAAAATATATGCTGAGTTAAAATAAGAGAAGCAGTGAAATATATATTAAGCTTCAGCTGAAATGAAAAGGTCAGGGTCTTAACCTCAGACAAGCCAAAGAAATATAGACCTAATTAAAAGAGATAGTCAGGAAACTACATTTTGCCAAAAGGTACCATAGACAATGAAGCAATATCAATACTGTATATATGTGCACTCAAAAGGCATAGCATTCAAATTCTTGAAGGAAAAGTTAAATGTTACCACAGAAAATAGTAAAACTACACTAGTGGGAGACCTCAATTTACCTTTCTCAGATCTAGATAAATCTGACCATAAGATAAACAAGAAATTAAGGGAGTGATTAGAATTTTAGAGAAGTTAGATATGATAGAGCTCTAGAAAATATTGAATGGGAATAGAAAGGAATAAGCTTATTTTCAGCTCTATATGGCACCTTCACAAAAGTTGACCATATATTAAGACAAAACTTCACAAATGCAGAAAACAAATATTAAGTGCATCTTTTTCTGACCATAATTAATAGGAAAATAAATAACTTAATCCTAAAGAATGAGTATGTTAAAGGAAAAAAAACATAGAAATAATGATTTCATTAAAGATAATGATGAGATAACATACCAAAATTTGTGGGATGCAACCAAAGCAGTGCTCAGGGGAAAATTTATATCTCTGAACACATCAATAAAAGAAAGAGCAGATCAATAGTTGAGCATGTGACTATAAACATTGAAAAACAACAAATTAAAAATCCCCAATTAAATACCAAATTAAAAATACTGAAAATAAAAGGAGAAATTAGTAAAATGGAAAGTTAGAAAATCAAACTAAAAATAAAACTGGGCACTATTTTTTGGGGAAAAATAGACAGACCATTGGCTAATTTGATTTAAGAAGAAGAGAACAAAATTACTCACATCAAAAGTGAGAAGAATGAATTCAAAACCAAGGAAAATGAAATAAAATAAATTGCTAGAAGCTACTTTGGTCAACTATATGCCAATATAACTGACAATCTAAATGAAATGGATGAATTTTTATGAAAATATAAACTGATTGGATTAACAAAAGAAATAGAATACTTAAATAACCCTATCTTGGAAAAAGAAAGTGAACAAGCTATATATGAGATCCATAAGAGAAATCTCCAAGACCAGATGGATTTACAACCACATTCTATCAAACATGTAAAGAACAATTAAGTTCTTGTTCTTGCTGGGAAAAAAAATCAACAATTTCAGATATGCAGGTGATACCACTCTGATGGCTGAAGGCCAAGAAGAATTTTTATCTCTTAATGAGGGTGAAAGGGGAGAGTATAAAAGCTGGCTTGAAGCTTAACATAAAAAAAAAAAAAAAAACTAAGACCTTGGCCATTGGTCCCATCACTTCCTGGCAAATAGAGGAAGAAGAAGTGGAAGTAACATTGGATTTTATATTCTTGGGCTCAAATATCACTGCAGATGGTGGCTGAAGCCATGAAATTAAAAGATATTTTCTCTTTGGAAGAAAAGCTATGGCAAATCTGAACAGCATACTAAAAAGCAGAGACATCACCTTGCTGACAAGGGTCTGTATAGTCAAAGCTGTGGTTTTTCTACTAGTAATGTATGGCTGTGAGAGTTAAACTATATTGAAAGCTTAGCACCAGAGAACTGATACTTTTGAATTGTGGTGCTGGAAAAGACTTTTGAGAGTCCCTTGGGCAGCAAGGAGATCAAATCAGTCAACATTTAAATAAATTAATTCAGATTATTCATTGAAGGATAAGTATTAAGCTGAAGCTTAAATACTTTGGCCAATGATAAGAAGATGGGGCTCTTTGGAAAAGACCCTCATGTTGAGAAAGATTTAAGGCAAAAGGAAAAGGAGATGGCAAAAGATGAGAAGGACAGATAGTGCACAAAAGCAAGGAACATGAGTTTGGAAAGACTCTGATTAACAATGGAAGATGATAAGGTTGGTGTGCTATGGTCCATGGGGATCACGAACAGTGGGACATGACTAAATAAAAACAAAACAAAACAACTAATTCCAATGCCAAATAAACTAAAAAAAAAGATAAAGAAAGAGTCCTACCAAATTCCTTTTATGACATAAACATGATCTTGATATCTAAACCAGAGTGAGTGAAAATAGACAAAGAATAATTTTTAAATAAAATACTTAAGGAGACTACAACACAACATATTACATAGATCATACACTATGACCAGGCCAGATTTATACTAGGAATGTAAAGCTAGTACAATATTAGGAAAACTATAACTGACAATTTCAATAACAAAAATCATATGATTGTATCAAGAAATACAGAAAAACAAGTTTTTGACAAAATACAACCCCCATTCCTATCAAAAACACTAGAAAGCCATGTCTAAGACTGGGGCAGGGGAGTAGAGGGAAGAAAAAAGAAAGAAATTTACATGAAAACTTTGTTGTATATTTGGAGGAAATAGCAAGTTGTACATGGTAGATTTGCACTTTCATGTGCAATCATCTTTTTTATTGTACTGTGTTATGGAAATGGTTGTTTTGTTCTGTGAATTGAAAATAAATTTTTAATAAATGAAAAACAAAACAAAACCAAAAAAATGCTAAGGGGAAAGTTTATGATCAAATGGGATAGAGAAGATCATGGTAAGTAAAATGGATAATTTTAATTATATGAAGTTAAAAAAGTTTTGTTTTTTACAATTTTTTTCCCACAAACAAAACCAATGTAACCAAAATTAGAAGGAAAATAGGAAACTGGGGAAATTTTTTATAGCAAATTCCTCTGATAAAGGCCATATTTCTCAAATGTCTAGGGAACTGAGCCAAAATTACAAAAATACAAGCCATTCCCCAGTTGAAAAGTGGTCAAAAGATATGAAGTCAGTTTTTGGGAAAAGAAATTAAAGCTATCAATAGTCACATAGAAAATGTTTTAAATCACTATCAATCAGAGAAATGCAAATTAACCAAAACTTATGAGATGCAGAAAAAGCAATTCTTAGGAAAAGTTTTTTATCTCTAAATGCTTACATGAATAAAATGGAGAAAAAAGAGATCAATGAATTGGGCGTGCAACTTAAAAAGCTAGAGAAAGGACAAATTAAAATCTCCAATTAAATACCAAATTAAAAATACTGAAAACCAAAGGAGAGACTAATAAAATTGAAATAAAAAACTATTGAATTAATAAACAAAACTAAGAGCTGATTTTAGGAAAAAAAAACAATAAAATAGATAAATCTTTGGTTAATTTAATTTATCAAAAAAAGAAGAAAACCAAATTACCAGTGTCAAAAATGAAAAGGGTGAATTCGCCACCAATGAAAAAGAAATTAAAACAATAATTAGGAGCTATTTTCCCAATTGTATACCAATAAATTTGACAATCTTAGTGAAATGGATGAATATTTACAAAAATATAATTTGCCGAGATTAACAGAAGAGGAAATAAAATACTTAATCCCACTTCAGAGAAAAAAATTAAACAAGCCATCAATGAACTCCCTATGAAAAAATCTCCAGGGCCAGATGTATTTACAAGTGAATTCTATCAAACTTTTAGAGAACAATTAATTCCAATACTATACAAACTATTTGGGAAAATAGGCAAAGGAGTCCCACCAAATTCTTCTTATGATACAAATATGGCACAGATACTTAAACCAGGAAGAGCCAAAACAGAGAAAGAAAATTAGAGACCAGTTTCCTTAATGAATATAAATGCATAAATTTTAAAGAAAATATTAGCAAAAAGATTACAGCAACTTATCATGAGAGTAATACACTATGACAGGTAGGATTTATGCCAGGAATGCAAGCTTGGTTTGATATTAGGAAAGCTATCAGCATAATTGACCATATAAACAACAAAACTAACAGAAACCATATGATTATCTCAATAGATGTAGAAAAAGCTTCTAACAAAATACAACACTCATTCTTATTAAAAACATTAGAGAGCATTAGAACAAATGGTCTTCCTTAAAATAATAAGTAGCATATACCTAATCAATAAGCATTATATGAAATGGGGATAAGCTAGAAGTATTTCCAGTAAGATCAGGGGTGAAACAAGGATGCCCATTATCATCACTGTTATTCAATATGGTACTAGAAATGTTTGCTTTAGCAATAAGAGAAGAAAAACAAATTGAAGGAATTAGAATAGGCAAAGAAGAAACAAAGTTATCACTCTTTGCAGATGGTATGATGATATACTTAGAGAACCCTATGGAATCAAGTAAAAAACTACTTGAAATAATGAACAACTTTAACAAAATTGCAGGACATAAAATAAACTCACATAAATCATTTGCATTTCTATATATTACTAACAAAACTCAACAGCAAGAGATAGAAAGAAAAATTCCATTTAAAGTTACTGTAGACATCATAAAATACTTTAGAGTCTATCTGCTGAAACAAACCCAGGAACTATATGAACATAATTGCAAAACACTTTTTACACAAATAAAGTCAGATCTAAATAATTGGAAAAATATCAGTTGCTCATGGGTAGACCAAGTTAATATAGTAAAAATTACAATTCTACCTAAATTAATTTACTTACTCAGTGCCATACCTAACTGCCAAAAATTATTTTACAGAGTTAGAAAAAATAATAACAATTCATCTGAAAGAACAAAAGATCCAGAATATCAAGGGAATTAATGAAAAGAAATGCAAGGGAAGGTGTCTTAGCCATACCAGATCTTAAATTGTATTATAAAGCTGCAATCATCAAAACTACTTGGTACTAGCTAAAAAAATAGAGTAGTGGATCAATGGAATAGGTTAGGTATGGAAGATACAGTAGTCAATGACTATAATAATCTACTGTTTGATAAATCCAAAGACTCCAGCTTCTGGGATAAGAACTCACTATTTGACAAAAACTGCTGGGAAAACTGGAAAATGGTATGGCAGAAACTAGACATAGATCAAGATCTTACACCATATACCAAAATGAAGTCAAAATGGGTACAGGATTTAGATATAAAGGCTGATACTATAAGCAAGGAATAGTTTACCTGTCAGATTTATGGAGAACAGAAGAATTTATGACCAAACAAGAGACAGAGAACATTATGAAATGCAAAATGGATAATTTTGATTACATTAAATTGAAATGTTTTTGCACAAATGAAGCCAACGCAACCAAGATTAGGAGGGAAGCAGAAAACTGGGAAAGAATTTTTACAACCAGTATCTCTGATAAAGACCTCATTTCTAAAATATATAGAGAATGGAATCAAATTTATAAGAATACAAGTCATTCCACAATTGATAACTGGTCAAAGGATATGAACAGGCAATTTTCAGATAAAGAAATTAAAGCTATCTATAGTCATATGAAAAAACGTTCTAAATCACTATTGATTAGAGAAATGCAAATCAAAACAATTCTGAGGTACCACATCATACCTATCAGATTGACTAACATGACAAAACAGGAAAATGATAAATGCTGGAGAAGATGTGGGAAAATTGGAACACTAATGCATTGTTGGTGGAGTTATGAAATGATCCAACCATTTTGGAGAACAATTTGGAACTATGTCCAAAGGGCTATAAAACTGTGCCCATCCTTTGACCTAGCAATACCACTTTTAGGTCTGTATCCCAAAGAGATCATACAAATGGGAAAAAGACTCACATGTACAAAAATATTTATAGCAACTCTTTTTGTGATGGTACAAAATTGGAAATTGAGAGGATGCCTATCAGTTGGGGAATGGCTGAACAAGTTGTGGTATATGAATGTAATGGATTACTATTGTGCTGTAAGAAATGAGGAGCAGGGGGCTGCTAGGTGGCACAGTGGATAAAGCACCGGCCCTGCAGTCAGGAGGACCTGAGTTCAAATCTGGCTTAGACACTTGACACTTACTAGCTGTGTGATGTTGGGCAAATCACTTAACCCCATTGCCTTTAAAAAAAAGAGAGAGAGAGAATTAAAAAAAAAAAGAAATGATGAGCAGGCAGACTTCAGAAAAACCTGGAAAGACTTGTATTGACTGATGCTGAGTGAAGTGAGCAGAACCAGGAGAATATTGTAGACAGTAACAACCACATTGTGTGATGACTAACTTTAATAGACTTATCTCTTCTTAGCAATGTAAGGATCTAAGACAACTCCAAAAGATTAATGATGGAAAGTACTGTCTACATCCAAAAAAAGAACTATGGTATCTGAATTCAAATATAACATATTACTTTCTCTCTGTCTCTCTGTCTCTGTCTCTCACACACACACATTTCTTCTTTCTTGTGGTTTCTCCCATTAGTTCTAATTCTTCTTTATAACATGACCAATGTGAAAGTAGTTTTAATATGAATGTATATGTTGAGCCTATATCAATTTACATACCATCTTGGGGTGATGGGAGGGGAGAGATGGGGACAACATTTGGAATTCAAAATCTTATGTAAGTGATTGTTGAAAACTAAAAATAAATAAATAAATTTATTAATAAAAATTAAAAGGAAATGCAAATTAAAACAAATATGAAATGCCACTTCAAACCTATTAGATTGGCTAACATGATAGAAAAGGAAAATGACAAATGCTAGAAGGAAGTGGAAAAATAGGGACACTAACACATTGTTGGTGGAGTTGTGAACTTGTCCAACAATTTTGGAAAACAATTTGAAATTATGCCCAAAGGGCTATAAAATTGCATATATCATTTGACACAGAAATACTATTACTAGATCTGTATCCCAAAGAACTCAAAGGAAAATAAAAAAGGAACTATTTCTGCAAAACTATTTATAGCAGCTTTTTTTGTAGTGGCAAAGAATTGGAAATTAAAGGAACGTCCATCAATTGGGGAATGGCTGAACAAGTTGTAGCATATGATTGTGATGGAATACTATTGGGCTGTAATAAATTATGGCGGGGGGTATCTAGGTGGTGCAGTGGATAGAGCACTGGCCCTGGTTTCAGGAGGCCTTGACTTCAAATGCGGCCTCAGACCAAACACTTGACACTTACTAGCTGTGTGACCCTGGGCAAGTCACTTAACCCCAATTGCCTTAAAAAAAAAAGAAATTATGAGGGGAACCATTTCAGAAAAATATGGAACACTTATATGAATTGATGCAGAGTGAAGTGAGCAGAACCAGAAGAACATTGTACATAGTAACAGCAGTATTTTAAGGATGATCAGCTTTGAAAAACAGCTGCTCTGAACAAGATAATGATCCAAGATAATCCCAAAGGACCCATGATGAAAAATGCTATCCATTTCCAGTGAGAGAAGTGATGAACTCTGAGTGCAGATAGAAGCATATTTTTAAAACTTCCTTTATTAAAAAAACACTAGAAGACAGAAATATATGGGAGCATTTTTTAAAATGATTAACGATGTCTCTCTAAATCTACTGGAAAAGGAAATGGTGAACTACTCCAGTATCTTTGCCAAGAAAACCCCATGAACAGTATGATCCTTGGGGTAACAAAGAGCTGGACATGACTGAACAACTGAACAATAAAAAATCTATCTAAAACCAAGAACAAACATTATTTGCAATAGAGAAATTAGAAGCCTTTATAATAAGTTCAAGAGAAAAGCAAGGATTCCATTATTGTCATTTTTAATTTGATACTGTACTAGAAATGTTATCCATAAGACAAGAAAAAGGAATTGAAGGAATAAGCATAGGCAATGAGAAAACAAAACCATAACATTTTTGCAATTATGTGATGGTTTACTTAAAGAACCATAGAAAGTCAACTAAAAAAAACAGTCAAAACAATTAGAAACTTCAGCAAAGTTGTAGGATATAAAATAAAGTCATAAAAATTCATCAGTATTCCTATATATTATCTCCTTTCCCCCAAAAAAGCCTATCAGGAAGAAATAGAAAGAGAAATTCCATTTTAAATAACTATAGACAGTATAAAATACTTGGGAGTCTACCTGCCAAGATGCACACAGAACTATATGAACACAATTCCACAGCATAAGTACAGATACAAATAATTGGAGAAATATCAATTTTCCATGGGTAGGACAAGCCAATACAATAAAAATGATAATACTACCTAAATTAACTTACTTATTTAGTGTCATGCCAATCAAACTACCAAAGAACTACTTTTAGAGCTAGAAAAAACCAAAACAAAACAAAATTCATGTAAAAGAATAAAAGCTCAATAATATAAAAGGAATCAATGAAATAAAAATGGGAAGGAAGGAGGCCTAGTAGTGCTAGATTTTGAACCATACCACAAAATTATAAGTATCAAAACTGGATAAAAAATTGATGGGCTAATCAGTGGAACAGATTAAGTACATTGTATACAGAAGCAAATAAGCACAGTAGCCTAGTGCTCATAAACCCAAAGTTCCTGCATATTGGAACAAGAACTCACTATTTGACAAAAACTACTGGGAAAACTGGAAAGTAGTTTTGGCAGAAACTGGTCATAGACTAACATCTCACACCATATATCAAGACACCCTCAAAGTGAATACTTGATTTAGACATAAGGAGTAATATAATCAAATTAGTGAGCATAGAAAAAAAAATTACCTTTGAGATCTATGGATAGGGGAAGAATTCATAACAAAACAAGAGACATAAAAAGCATACATAGACAGCTACTCTCCAACTTCCATTTTTACTTGGAGTTTTGGTCCCCAGGGGATGGCTACTACCTCAGGGTCCTAGGAGTAACCAGATGGAGCTACACTTCTGACATTGTAGCTTCTGATCTTCCACTTATATTTCTCATTAACAATCAACCAGTAGACTTAGTTAACTTTTAGCAAAGGAATTTAGTAGGATGTTACCAACTGGTATCAAACATTATCCTCAAAAACTTAAGGTTTATTCTCCCACAAATACATACAGATTTATGATACATATACTCACACAGGTATGTGTGTTTGTGTTTGAGAAAGAGAGACAAAAGGTAATTCATAATGTTTAATGCTAGAAGTTTCTTCTTTCTTCCTAGAGCCCTCATGCAATTCCACTTAGGTGTAGCTCTCTGCTGGGTGGGCTACCCTGTCAGATTCTCAGGGTTGACTATTTTCTTTAGTCTGTAACTAGAACTTCCCTTTATGATGAGAGACTGCATTCCTCCAAACTATGTCCTCCCTTAGATGACTTTCTCTCCACATCTATCCCTTCTTGGCTTTTCTCTTGGTTTGTGACTTGATTCATTGTCTCCTTTTTGTCTAACCACCAATGATTTGCCTGAGTGGGGGTGGAAAGAGGAAAGATGTTTCCCTCCTCCTCGGGTTTTATTTCCAAGTTTGCTAGTAATTGACTGCGTGGACTTGAGAAAGTCATACTTGAAGCCTCATTTTTTTTTTGACTGTAGATTTAGTAGTTAAGGTAGATAATCTTTAGTGCTCTTCCTATCTGTAAGATTTCTATGATTCTGTGATCCCAGAAGTACTTCTTTTCTCGGAAGACTAAAAAAGAGCATTTATTAAGTCCCTACTATGTTGCACTATGTTAGGGGCCAAGAATAAGAAACTGTATAAGACTTGGTCCTTGATGCTATCTTTAAGATCATAAAATAGTATGGAAGATGAAATATAATAAAAATAATACCATATTTACATAACTAAAATCATACAGTTTCTATACCATCTATAAATATTAGCTCTTGGTATCCTTTTGAAGAGAAAAAAACAGAGACAGAGAAACAGAGGTAGAGAAAGATGAAGGAGAAGGAGAAGGAGAAGAAGAAGGAGGAGGAGGAAGACAAGGAGGAGGAGGAGGAGCAGGAGGAGCAGGAGGAGGAGGAGGAGGAGGAGGAGGAGGAGAAGAAGAAGAAGAAGAAGAAGAAG